>NC_090648.1:423422970-423557970 GCF_040937935.1 Hyperolius riggenbachi | reverse complement strand
GAAATCTCCTACAATCATCTCCATTCATCCCTACCTTTCACTACAAATCATCACTCTCACACACACACACACACACACACACACACACACACACACACACACACACACACACACACACACACTCACACTAAAATTCACTTACGCACATCAAATATTTTTGTGAAATCTAAACGCTTGTACCTAGAGAAATACAAAAATGTACATTACCCCAATAAAAGGATTTTCTGATTACAACTTGCTTGCTTCCACTCTGCCACTAATTTTCCAAAAGGCGCACAACGGTATTGGGTCACAGGGCGTTTTCAATTGTCCTCTGCTCAATGTGCTGGCCTTCTCTTTAATAGCAGGATCTGAATAGAGAAGAAAAAAGAAACAATCCAGACCCCCCACCCCAACGCATGCAAAACATAACCACTAACAAATATGCACTCATACGAACAAAGATCTAGATATGAACATGACAGGCATCTGTGTGTTGACGTAAACACCGTACTTTACCCTAATACAAGAATATTCAGGAAGAAAAAATTCTAACAGTACAATCCTATTTTTATATCTGCAACAATCATCTCCATTCATTCCTACCTTTCACTACAAATCATCACTCACACACACACTAAAACTCACTTACGCACATCAGATGTTTTTGTGAAAACGAAACGCTTGTACCTAGAGAAATACAAAAACGCACATTACCCCAATAGAAGAATTTTCTGATTACAACTTGGTTGCGTCCTCACTGCCTCTAATTTTCCAAAAGGCACACAACGGTATTGGGTTACAGGGTGTTTTCAATTTTCTTCTGCTCAATCTGCTGGCATTTTTTTTCGATGGCAGGATCTGAAAGGAGAAGGGAGAAAAAAACAACAATCCAGACCCCCCACCCCTAACACATGCAAATTATAACCACTAACAAATATGCAATCATATGAACAAAGATCTAGCTATACACACGACAGACATCCATGTATTGACATAAACACAGTACTTTACCCCAATACAAGATTTTTCAAGAAGAAAAAAAATCCAACAATACAATCCTATTTTGAAATCTCCTACAATCATCTCCATTCATCCCTACCTTTCACTACAAATCATCACTCACACACACACACACACACACACACACACACACACACACACACACACACACACACACACACACACACACACACACACACACACACACACACACTCACACTAAAATTCACTTACGCACATCAAATATTTTTGTGAAATCTAAACGCTTGTACCTAGAGAAATACAAAAATGTACATTACCCCAATAAAAAGATTTTCTGATTACAACTTGCTTGCTTCCACTCTGCCACTAATTTTCCAAAAGGCGCACAACGGTATTGGGTCACAGGGCGTTTTCAATTGTCCTCTGCTCAATGTGCTGGCCTTCTCTTTAATAGCAGGATCTGAAAAGAGAAGAAAAAAGAAACAATCCAGACCCCCCACCCCAACACATGCAAAACATAACCACTAACAAATATGCAATCATATGAACAAAGATCTAGATATGAACACGACAGGCATCTGTGTATTGACATAAGCACAGGATTTTACCCCAATAGAAGAATTTTCAAGAAGAAAAAAAATCCAACAATGCATTTCTATTTTTATTTTTACTACAATCATCTCCATTCATTCCTACCTTTCACTACAAATCATTACTCACACATACACACTGCTACTAAAATTCCCTTACGCACATCAGATTATTTTTGTAAACAGTAAACGTTTGTACATAGAGAAATACAAACACGTACATTACCCCAATAGAAGAATTTTCTGATTACAACTTGGTTGCGTCCACACTGCCTCTACTTTTCCAAAACGCGCACAACAGTATTGGGTCACAGGACAATTTCAATTTTCTTCTGCTCAATGTGCTGGCCTTCTCTTTAATAGCAGGATCTGAAAAGAGAAGAAAAAAGAAACAATCCAGACCCCCCACCCCAACACATGCAAAACATAACCACTAACAAATATGCAATCATATGAACAAAGATCTAGCTATACAGACGACAGACATCCATGTATTGACATAAACACAGTACTTTACCCCAATACAAGATTTTTCAAGAAGAAAAAAAATCCAACAATACAATCCTATTTTGAAATCTCCTACAATCATCTCCATTCATCCCTACCTTTCACTACAAATCATCACTCACACACACACACACACACACACACTCACACTAAAATTCACTTACGCACATCAAACATTTTTGTGAAATCTAAACGCTTGTACCTAGAGAAATACAAAAATGTACATTACCCCAATAAAAGGATTTTCTGATTACAACTTGCTTGCTTCCACTCTGCCACTAATTTTCCAAAAGGCGCACAACGGTATTGGGTCACAGGGCGTTTTCAATTGTCCTCTGCTCAATGTGCTGGCCTTCTCTTTAATAGCAGGATCTGAAAAGAGAAGAAAAAAGAAACAATCCAGACCCCCCACCCCAACACATGCAAAACATAACCACTAACAAATATGCAATCATATGAACAAAGATCTAGATATGAACACGACAGGCATCTGTGTATTGACATAAGCACAGGATTTTACCCCAATAGAAGAATTTTCAAGAAGAAAAAAAATCCAACAATGCATTTCTATTTTTATTTTTACTACAATCATCTCCATTCATTCCTACCTTTAACTACAAATCATTACTCACACATACACACTGCTACTAAAATTACCTTACGCACATCAGATTATTTTTGTAAACAGTAAACGTTTGTACATAGAGAAATACAAACACATACATTACCCCAATAGAAGAATTTTCTGATTACAACTTGGTTGCGTCCACACTGCCTCTACTTTTCCAAAACGCGCACAACAGTATTGGGTCACAGGACAATTTCAATTGTCTTCTGCTCAATGTGCTGGCCTTCTCTTTAATAGCAGGATCTGAAAAGAGAAGAAAAAAGAAACAATCCAGACCCCCCACCCCAACACATGCAAAACATAACCACTAACAAATATGCAATCATATGAACAAAGATCTAGATATTAAAACAACAGGCATCTATGTGTTGACATAAACACAGTACTTTACCCTAGTAGAAGGATATTCAAGAAAAATAAATTCCAACAGTACAATCCTATCTTTCTATCTGCAACAATCATCTCCATTATTTCCTACCTTTCACTACAAATCATTACTCACACACACACACACTCCCACTAAAATTCACTTACGCACATCAGATGTTTTTGTGAAAACGAAACGCTTGTGCCTAGAGAGATACAAAAACGCACATTACCCCAATAGAAGAATTTTCTGATTACAACTTGGTTGCGTCCTCACTGCCTCTAATTTTCCAAAAGGCACACAACGGTATTGGGTTACAGGGTGTTTTCAATTTTCTTCTGCTCAATCTGCTGGCCTTTTTTTCCGATGGCAGGATCTGAAAGGAGAAGGGAGAAAAAAACAACAATCCAGACCCCCCACCCCTAACACATGCAAAACATAACCACTAACAAATATGCAATCATATGAACAAAGATCTAGCTATACACACGACAGACATCCATGTATTGACATAAACACAGTACTTTACCCCAATACAAGATTTTTCAAGAAGAAAAAAAATCCAACAATACAATCCTATTTTGAAATCTCCTACAATCATCTCCATTCATCCCTACCTTTCACTACAAATCATCACTCACACACACACACACACACACACACACACACACACACACACACACACTCACACTAAAATTCACTTACGCACATCAAATATTTTTGTGAAATCTAAACGCTTGTACCTAGAGAAATACAAAAATGTACATTACCCCAATAAAAGGATTTTCTGATTACAACCTGCTTGCTTCCACTCTGCCACTAATTTTCCAAAAGGCGCACAACGGTATTGGGTCACAGGGCGTTTTCAATTGTCCTCTGCTCAATGTGCTGGCCTTCTCTTTAATAGCAGGATCTGAATAGAGAAGAAAAAAGAAACAATCCAGACCCCCCACCCCAACACATGCAAAACATAACCACTAACAAATATGCAATCATATGAACAAAGATCTAGCTATACAGACGACAGACATCCATGTATTGACATAAACACAGTACTTTACCCCAATACAAGATTTTTCAAGAAGAAAAAAAATCCAACAATACAATCCTATTTTGAAATCTCCTACAATCATCTCCATTCATCCCTACCTTTCACTACAAATCATCACTCACACACACACACACACACACACACACACACACTCACACTAAAATTCACTTACGCACATCAAATATTTTTGTGAAATCTAAACGCTTGTACCTAGAGAAATACAAAAATGTACATTACCCCAATAAAAGGATTTTCTGATTACAACTTGCTTGCTTCCACTCTGCCACTAATTTTCCAAAAGGCGCACAACGGTATTGGGTCACAGGGCGTTTTCAATTGTCCTCTGCTCAATGTGCTGGCCTTCTCTTTAATAGCAGGATCTGAAAAGAGAAGAAAAAAGAAACAATCCAGACCCCCCACCCCAACACATGCAAAACATAACCACTAACAAATATGCAATCATATGAACAAAGATCTAGATATGAACACGACAGGCATCTGTGTATTGACATAAGCACAGGATTTTACCCCAATAGAAGAATTTTCAAGAAGAAAAAAAATCCAACAATGCATTTCTATTTTTATTTTTACTACAATCATCTCCATTCATTCCTACCTTTCACTACAAATCATTACTCACACATACACACTGCTACTAAAATTCCCTTACGCACATCAGATTATTTTTGTAAACAGTAAACGTTTGTACATAGAGAAATACAAACACGTACATTACCCCAATAGAAGAATTTTCTGATTACAACTTGGTTGCGTCCACACTGCCTCTACTTTTCCAAAACGCACACAACAGTATTGGGTCACAGGACAATTTCAATTGTCTTCTGCTCAATGTGCTGGCCTTCTCTTTAATAGCAGGATCTGAAAAGAGAAGAAAAAAGAAACAATCCAGACCCCCCACCCCAACACATGCAAAACATAACCACTAACAAATATGCAATCATATGAACAAAGATCTAGCTATACAGACGACAGACATCCATGTATTGACATAAACACAGTACTTTACCCCAATACAAGATTTTTCAAGAAGAAAAAAAATCCAACAATACAATCCTATTTTGAAATCTCCTACAATCATCTCCATTCATCCCTACCTTTCACTACAAATCATCACTCACACACACACACACACACACACACACACACACACACACTCACACTAAAATTCACTTACGCACATCAAACATTTTTGTGAAATCTAAACGCTTGTACCTAGAGAAATACAAAAATGTACATTACCCCAATAAAAGGATTTTCTGATTACAACTTGCTTGCTTCCACTCTGCCACTAATTTTCCAAAAGGCGCACAACGGTATTGGGTCACAGGGCGTTTTCAATTGTCCTCTGCTCAATGTGCTGGCCTTCTCTTTAATAGCAGGATCTGAAAAGAGAAGAAAAAAGAAACAATCCAGACCCCCCACCCCAACACATGCAAAACATAACCACTAACAAATATGCACTCATATGAACAAAGATCTAGATATGAACACGACAGGCATCTGTGTATTGACATAAGCACAGGATTTTACCCCAATAGAAGAATTTTCAAGAAGAAAAAAAATCCAACAATGCATTTCTATTTTTATTTTTACTACAATCATCTCCATTCATTCCTACCTTTCACTACAAATCATTACTCACACATACACACTGCTACTAAAATTCCCTTACGCACATCAGATTATTTTTGTAAACAGTAAACGTTTGTACATAGAGAAATACAAACACGTACATTACACCAATAGAAGAATTTTCTGATTACAACTTGGTTGCGTCCACACTGCCTCTACTTTTCCAAAACGCGCACAACAGTATTGGGTCACAGGACAATTTCAATTGTCTTCTGCTCAATGTGCTGGCCTTCTCTTTAATAGCAGGATCTGAAAAGAGAAGAAAAAAGAAACAATCCAGACCCCCCACCCCAACACATGCAAAACATAACCACTAACAAATATGCAATCATATGAACAAAGATCTAGATATTAAAACAACAGGCATCTATGTGTTGACATAAACACAGTACTTTACCCTAGTAGAAGGATATTCAAGAAAAATAAATTCCAACAGTACAATCCTATCTTTCTATCTGCAACAATCATCTCCATTATTTCCTACCTTTCACTACAAATCATTACTCACACACACACACACTCCCACTAAAATTCACTTACGCACATCAGATGTTTTTGTGAAAACGAAACGCTTGTGCCTAGAGAGATACAAAAACGCACATTACCCCAATAGAAGAATTTTCTGATTACAACTTGGTTGCGTCCTCACTGCCTCTAATTTTCCAAAAGGCACACAACGGTATTGGGTTACAGGGTGTTTTCAATTTTCTTCTGCTCAATCTGCTGGCCTTTTTTTTCGATGGCAGGATCTGAAAGGAGAAGGGAGAAAAAAACAACAATCCAGACCCCCCACCCCTAACACATGCAAAACATAACCACTAACAAATATGCAATCATATGAACAAAGATCTAGCTATACACACGACAGACATCCATGTATTGACATAAACACAGTACTTTACCCCAATACAAGATTTTTCAAGAAGAAAAAAAATCCAACAATACAATCCTATTTTGAGATCTCCTACAATCATCTCCATTCATCCCTACCTTTCACTACAAATCATCACTCACACACACACACACACACACACACACACACACACACACTCACACTAAAATTCACTTACGCACATCAAATATTTTTGTGAAATCTAAACGCTTGTACCTAGAGAAATACAAAAATGTACATTACCCCAATAAAAGGATTTTCTGATTACAACTTGCTTGCTTCCACTCTGCCACTAATTTTCCAAAAGGCGCACAACGGTATTGGGTCACAGGGCGTTTTCAATTGTCCTCTGCTCAATGTGCTGGCCTTCTCTTTAATAGCAGGATCTGAATAGAGAAGAAAAAAGAAACAATCCAGACCCCCCACCCCAACACATGCAAAACATAACCACTAACAAATATGCAATCATATGAACAAAGATCTAGCTATACAGACGACAGACATCCATGTATTGACATAAACACAGTACTTTACCCCAATACAAGATTTTTCAAGAAGAAAAAAAATCCAACAATACAATCCTATTTTGAAATCTCCTACAATCATCTCCATTCATCCCTACCTTTCACTACAAATCATCACTCACACACACACACACACACACACACACACACACACACACACACACACACACACACACACACACACACACACACACTCACACTAAAATTCACTTACGCACATCAAATATTTTTGTGAAATCTAAACGCTTGTACCTAGAGAAATACAAAAATGTACATTACCCTAATAAAAGGATTTTCTGATTACAACTTGCTTGCTTCCA
The DNA here is from genome assembly GCF_040937935.1 of Hyperolius riggenbachi. Lineage (NCBI taxonomy): Eukaryota > Metazoa > Chordata > Amphibia > Anura > Hyperoliidae > Hyperolius > Hyperolius riggenbachi. The sequence continues at coordinate 423,550,475 of NC_090648.1, read as the reverse complement.
CTCTGCCACTAATTTTCCAAAAGGCGCACAACGGTATTGGGTCACAGGGCGTTTTCAATTGTCCTCTGCTCAATGTGCTGGCCTTCTCTTTAATAGCAGGATCTGAATAGAGAAGAAAAAAGAAACAATCCAGACCCCCCACCCCAACACATGCAAAACATAACCACTAACAAATATGCACTCATATGAACAAAGATCTAGATATGAACACGACAGGCATCTGTGTATTGACATAAGCACAGGATTTTACCCCAATAGAAGAATTTTCAAGAAGAAAAAAAATCCAACAATGCATTTCTATTTTTATTTTTACTACAATCATCTCCATTCATTCCTACCTTTCACTACAAATCATTACTCACACATACACACTGCTACTAAAATTCCCTTACGCACATCAGATTATTTTTGTAAACAGTAAACGTTTGTACATAGAGAAATACAAACACGTACATTACCCCAATAGAAGAATTTTCTGATTACAACTTGGTTGCGTCCACACTGCCTCTACTTTTCCAAAACGCGCACAACAGTATTGGGTCACAGGACAATTTCAATTGTCTTCTGCTCAATGTGCTGGCCTTCTCTTTAATAGCAGGATCTGAAAAGAGAAGAAAAAAGAAACAATCCAGACCCCCCACCCCAACACATGCAAAACATAACCACTAACAAATATGCAATCATATGAACAAAGATCTAGCTATACAGACGACAGACATCCATGTATTGACATAAACACAGTACTTTACCCCAATACAGGATTTTTCAAGAAGAAAAAAAATCCAACAATACAATCCTATTTTGAAATCTCCTACAATCATCTCCATTCATCCCTACCTTTCACTACAAATCATCACTCACACACACACACACACACACACACACTCACACTAAAATTCACTTACGCACATCAAATATTTTTGTGAAATCTAAACGCTTGTACCTAGAGAAATACAAAAATGTACATTACCCCAATAAAAGGATTTTCTGATTACAACTTGCTTGCTTCCACTCTGCCACTAATTTTCCAAAAGGCGCACAACGGTATTGGGTCACAGGGCGTTTTCAATTGTCCTCTGCTCAATGTGCTGGCCTTCTCTTTAATAGCAGGATCTGAAAAGAGAAGAAAAAAGAAACAATCCAGACCCCTCACCCCAACACATGCAAAACATAACCACTAACAAATATGCACTCATATGAACAAAGATCTAGATATGAACACGACAGGCATCTGTGTATTGACATAAGCACAGGATTTTACCCCAATAGAAGAATTTTCAAGAAGAAAAAAAATCCAACAATGCATTTCTATTTTTATTTTTACTACAATCATCTCCATTCATTCCTACCTTTCACTACAAATCATTACTCACACATACACACTGCTACTAAAATTCCCTTACGCACATCAGATTATTTTTGTAAACAGTAAACGTTTGTACATAGAGAAATACAAACACGTACATTACCCCAATAGAAGAATTTTCTGATTACAACTTGGTTGCGTCCACACTGCCTCTACTTTTCCAAAACGCGCACAACAGTATTGGGTCACAGGACAATTTCAATTGTCTTCTGCTCAATGTGCTGGCCTTCTCTTTAATAGCAGGATCTGAAAAGAGAAGAAAAAAGAAACAATCCAGACCCCCCACCCCAACACATGCAAAACATAACCACTAACAAATATGCAATCATATGAACAAAGATCTAGATATTAAAACAACAGGCATCTATGTGTTGACATAAACACAGTACTTTACCCTAGTAGAAGGATATTCAAGAAAAATAAATTCCAACAGTACAATCCTATCTTTCTATCTGCAACAATCATCTCCATTATTTCCTACCTTTCACTACAAATCATTACTCACACACACACACACTCCCACTAAAATTCACTTACGCACATCAGATGTTTTTGTGAAAACGAAACGCTTGTGCCTAGAGAGATACAAAAACGCACATTACCCCAATAGAAGAATTTTCTGATTACAACTTGGTTGCGTCCTCACTGCCTCTAATTTTCCAAAAGGCACACAACGGTATTGGGTTACAGGGTGTTTTCAATTTTCTTCTGCTCAATCTGCTGGCCTTTTTTTTCGATGGCAGGATCTGAAAGGAGAAGGGAGAAAAAAACAACAATCCAGACCCCCCACCCCTAACACATGCAAAACATAACCACTAACAAATATGCAATCATATGAACAAAGATCTAGCTATACACACGACAGACATCCATGTATTGACATAAACACAGTACTTTACCCCAATACAAGATTTTTCAAGAAGAAAAAAAATCCAACAATACAATCCTATTTTGAAATCTCCTACAATCATCTCCATTCATCCCTACCTTTCACTACAAATCATCACTCACACACACACACACACACACACACACACACACACACTCACACTAAAATTCACTTACGCACATCAAATATTTTTGTGAAATCTAAACGCTTGTACCTAGAGAAATACAAAAATGTACATTACCCCAATAAAAGGATTTTCTGATTACAACTTGCTTGCTTCCACTCTGCCACTAATTTTCCAAAAGGCGCACAACGGTATTGGGTCACAGGGCGTTTTCAATTGTCCTCTGCTCAATGTGCTGGCCTTCTCTTTAATAGCAGGATCTGAAAAGAGAAGAAAAAAGAAACAATCCAGACCCCCCACCCCAACACATGCAAAACATAACCACTAACAAATATGCACTCATATGAACAAAGATCTAGATATGAACACGACAGGCATCTGTGTATTGACATAAGCACAGGATTTTACCCCAATAGAAGAATTTTCAAGAAGAAAAAAAATCCAACAATGCATTTCTATTTTTATTTTTACTACAATCATCTCCATTCATTCCTACCTTTCACTACAAATCATTACTCACACATACACACTGCTACTAAAATTCCCTTACGCACATCAGATTATTTTTGTAAACAGTAAACGTTTGTACATAGAGAAATACAAACACGTACATTACCCCAATAGAAGAATTTTCTGATTACAACTTGGTTGCGTCCACACTGCCTCTACTTTTCCAAAACGCGCACAACAGTATTGGGTCACAGGACAATTTCAATTGTCTTCTGCTCAATGTGCTGGCCTTCTCTTTAATAGCAGGATCTGAAAAGAGAAGAAAAAAGAAACAATCCAGACCCCCCACCCCAACACATGCAAAACATAACCACTAACAAATATGCAATCATATGAACAAAGATCTAGATATTAAAACAACAGGCATCTATGTGTTGACATAAACACAGTACTTTACCCTAGTAGAAGGATATTCAAGAAAAATAAATTCCAACAGTACAATCCTATCTTTCTATCTGCAACAATCATCTCCATTATTTCCTACCTTTCACTACAAATCATTACTCACACACACACACACTCCCACTAAAATTCACTTACGCACATCAGATGTTTTTGTGAAAACGAAATGCTTGTGCCTAGAGAGATACAAAAACGCACATTTCCCCAATAGAAGAATTTTCTGATTACAACTTGGTTGCGTCCTCACTGCCTCTAATTTTCCAAAAGGCACACAACGGTATTGGGTTACAGGGTGTTTTCAATTTTCTTCTGCTCAATCTGCTGGCCTTTTTTTTCGATGGCAGGATCTGAAAGGAGAAGGGAGAAAAAAACAACAATCCAGACCCCCCACCCCTAACACATGCAAAACATAACCACTAACAAATATGCAATCATATGAACAAAGATCTAGCTATACACACGACAGACATCCATGTATTGACATAAACACAGTACTTTACCCCAATACAAGATTTTTCAAGAAGAAAAAAAATCCAACAATACAATCCTATTTTGAAATCTCCTACAATCATCTCCATTCATCCCTACCTTTCACTACAAATCATCACTCACACACACACACACACACACACACACACACACACACACACACTCACACTAAAATTCACTTACGCACATCAAATATTTTTGTGAAATCTAAACGCTTGTACCTAGAGAAATACAAAAATGTACATTACCCCAATAAAAGGATTTTCTGATTACAACTTGCTTGCTTCCACTCTGCCACTAATTTTCCAAAAGGCGCACAACGGTATTGGGTCACAGGGCGTTTTCAATTGTCCTCTGCTCAATGTGCTGGCCTTCTCTTTAATAGCAGGATCTGAATAGAGAAGAAAAAAGAAACAATCCAGACCCCCCACCCCAACACATGCAAAACATAACTACTAACAAATATGCAATCATATGAACAAAGATCTAGCTATACAGACGACAGACATCCATGTATTGACATAAACACAGTACTTTACCCCAATACAAGATTTTTCAAGAAGAAAAAAAATCCAACAATACAATCCTATTTTGAAATCTCCTACAATCATCTCCATTCATCCCTACCTTTCACTACAAATCATCACTCACACACACACACACACACACACACACACACACACACACACACACACACTCACACTAAAATTCACTTACGCACATCAAACATTTTTGTGAAATCTAAACGCTTGTACCTAGAGAAATACAAAAATGTACATTACCCCAATAAAAGGATTTTCTGATTACAACTTGCTTGCTTCCACTCTGCCACTAATTTTCCAAAAGGCGCACAACGGTATTGGGTCACAGGGCGTTTTCAATTGTCCTCTGCTCAATGTGCTGGCCTTCTCTTTAATAGCAGGATCTGAAAAGAGAAGAAAAAAGAAACAATCCAGACCCCTCACCCCAACACATGCAAAACATAACCACTAACAAATATGCACTCATATGAACAAAGATCTAGATATGAACACGACAGGCATCTGTGTATTGACATAAGCACAGGATTTTACCCCAATAGAAGAATTTTCAAGAAGAAAAAAAATCCAACAATGCATTTCTATTTTTATTTTTACTACAATCATCTCCATTCATTCCTACCTTTCACTACAAATCATTACTCACACATACACACTGCTACTAAAATTCCCTTACGCACATCAGATTATTTTTGTAAACAGTAAACGTTTGTACATAGAGAAATACAAACACGTACATTACCCCAATAGAAGAATTTTCTGATTACAACTTGGTTGCGTCCACACTGCCTCTACTTTTCCAAAACGCGCACAACAGTATTGGGTCACAGGACAATTTCAATTGTCTTCTGCTCAATGTGCTGGCCTTCTCTTTAATAGCAGGATCTGAAAAGAGAAGAAAAAAGAAACAATCCAGACCCCCCACCCCAACACATGCAAAACATAACCACTAACAAATATGCAATCATATGAACAAAGATCTAGATATTAAAACAACAGGCATCTATGTGTTGACATAAACACAGTACTTTACCCTAGTAGAAGGATATTCAAGAAAAATAAATTCCAACAGTACAATCCTATCTTTCTATCTGCAACAATCATCTCCATTATTTCCTACCTTTCACTACAAATCATTACTCACACACACACACACTCCCACTAAAATTCACTTACGCACATCAGATGTTTTTGTGAAAACGAAACGCTTGTGCCTAGAGAGATACAAAAACGCACATTACCCCAATAGAAGAATTTTCTGATTACAACTTGGTTGCGTCCTCACTGCCTCTAATTTTCCAAAAGGCACACAACGGTATTGGGTTACAGGGTGTTTTCAATTTTCTTCTGCTCAATCTGCTGGCCTTTTTTTTCGATGGCAGGATCTGAAAGGAGAAGGGAGAAAAAAACAACAATCCAGACCCCCCACCCCTAACACATGCAAAACATAACCACTAACAAATATGCAATCATATGAACAAAGATCTAGCTATACACACGACAGACATCCATGTATTGACATAAACACAGTACTTTACCCCAATACAAGATTTTTCAAGAAGAAAAAAAATCCAACAATACAATCCTATTTTGAAATCTCCTACAATCATCTCCATTCATCCCTACCTTTCACTACAAATCATCACTCACACACACACACACACACACACACACACACACACACACACACACACACACACACACACACACACACACTCACACTAAAATTCACTTACGCACATCAAATATTTTTGTGAAATCGAAACGCTTGTACCTAGAGAAATACAAAAATGTACATTACCCCAATAAAAGGATTTTCTGATTACAACTTGCTTGCTTCCACTCTGCCACTAATTTTCCAAAAGGCTCACAACGGTATTGGGTCACAGGGCGTTTTCAATTGTCCTCTGCTCAATGTGCTGGCCTTCTCTTTAATAGCAGGATCTGAATAGAGAAGAAAAAAGAAACAATCCAGACCCCCCACCCCAACACATGCAAAACATAACCACTAACAAATATGCAATCATATGAACAAAGATCTAGCTATACAGACGACAGACATCCATGTATTGACATAAACACAGTACTTTACCCCAATACAAGATTTTTCAAGAAGAAAAAAAATCCAACAATACAATCCTATTTTGAAATCTCCTACAATCATCTCCATTCATCCCTACCTTTCACTACAAATCATCACTCACACACACACACACACACACACACACACACACACTCACACTAAAATTCATTTACGCACATCAAACATTTTTGTGAAATCTAAACGCTTGTACCTAGAGAAATACAAAAATGTACATTACCCCAATAAAAGGATTTTCTGATTACAACTTGCTTGCTTCCACTCTGCCACTAATTTTCCAAAAGGCGCACAACGGTAATGGGTCACAGGGCGTTTTCAATTGTCCTCTGCTCAATGTGCTGGCCTTCTCTTTAATAGCAGGATCTGAAAAGAGAAGAAAAAAGAAACAATCCAGACCCCCCACCCCAACACATGCAAAACATAACCACTAACAAATATGCACTCATATGAACAAAGATCTAGATATGAACACGACAGGCATCTGTGTATTGACATAAGCACAGGATTTTACCCCAATAGAAGAATTTTCAAGAAGAAAAAAAATCCAACAATGCATTTCTATTTTTATTTTTACTACAATCATCTCCATTCATTCCTACCTTTCACTACAAATCATTACTCACACATACACACTGCTACTAAAATTCCCTTATGCACATCAGATTATTTTTGTAAACAGTAAACGTTTGTACATAGAGAAATACAAACTCGTACATTACCCCAATAGAAGAATTTTCTGATTACAACTTGGTTGCGTCCACACTGCCTCTACTTTTCCAAAACGCGCACAACAGTATTGGGTCACAGGACAATTTCAATTGTCTTCTGCTCAATGTGCTGGCCTTCTCTTTAATAGCAGGATCTGAAAAGAGAAGAAAAAGAAACAATCCAGACCCCCCACCCCAACACATGCAAAACATAACCACTAACAAATATGCAATCATATGAACAAAGATCTAGATATTAAAACAACAGGCATCTATGTGTTGACATAAACACAGTACTTTACCCTAGTAGAAGGATATTCAAGAAAAATAAATTCCAACAGTACAATCCTATCTTTCTATCTGCAACAATCATCTCCATTATTTCCTACCTTTCACTACAAATCATTACTCACACACACACACACTCCCACTAAAATTCACTTACGCACATCAGATGTTTTTGTGAAAACGAAACGCTTGTGCCTAGAGAGATACAAAAACGCACATTACCCCAATAGAAGAATTTTCTGATTACAACTTGGTTGCGTCCTCACTGCCTCTAATTTTCCAAAAGGCACACAACGGTATTGGGTTACAGGGTGTTTTCAATTTTCTTCTGCTCAATCTGCTGGCCTTTTTTTTCGATGGCAGGATCTGAAAGGAGAAGGGAGAAAAAAACAACAATCCAGACCCCCCACCCCTAACACATGCAAAACATAACCACTAACAAATATGCAATCATATGAACAAAGATCTAGCTATACACACGACAGACATCCATGTATTGACATAAACACAGTACTTTACCCCAATACAAGATTTTTCAAGAAGAAAAAAAATCCAACAATACAATCCTATTTTGAAATCTCCTACAATCATCTCCATTCATCCCTACCTTTCACTACAAATCATCACTCACTCACACACACACACACACACACACACACACACACACTCACACTAAAATTCACTTACGCACATCAAACATTTTTGTGAAATCTAAACGCTTGTACCTAGAGAAATACAAAAATGTACATTACCCCAATAAAAGGATTTTCTGATTACAACTTGCTTGCTTCCACTCTGCCACTAATTTTCCAAAAGGCGCACAACGGTATTGGGTCACAGGGCGTTTTCAATTGTCCTCTGCTCAATGTGCTGGCCTTCTCTTTAATAGCAGGATCTGAATAGAGAAGAAAAAAGAAACAATCCAGACCCCCCACCCCAACACATGCAAAACATAACCACTAACAAATATGCAATCATATGAACAAAGATCTAGCTATACAGACGACAGACATCCATGTATTGACATAAACACAGTACTTTACCCCAATACAAGATTTTTCAAGAAGAAAAAAAATCCAACAATACAATCCTATTTTGAAATCTCCTACAATCATCTCCATTCATCCCTACCTTTCACTACAAATCATCACTCACACACACACACACACACACACACACACACACACACACACACACACTCACACTAAAATTCACTTACGCACATCAAACATTTTTGTGAAATCTAAACGCTTGTACCTAGAGAAATACAAAAATGTACATTACCCCAATAAAAGGATTTTCTGATTACAACTTGCTTGCTTCCACTCTGCCACTAATTTTCCAAAAGGCGCACAACGGTATTGGGTCACAGGGCGTTTTCAATTGTCCTCTGCTCAATGTGCTGGCCTTCTCTTTAATAGCAGGATCTGAAAAGAGAAGAAAAAATAAACAATCCAGACCCCCCACCCCAACACATGCAAAACATAACCACTAACAAATATGCACTCATATGAACAAAGATCTAGATATGAACACGACAGGCATCTGTGTATTGACATAAGCACAGGATTTTACCCCAATAGAAGAATTTTCAAGAAGAAAAAAAATCCAACAATGCATTTCTATTTTTATTTTTACTACAATCATCTCCATTCATTCCTACCTTTCACTACAAATCATTACTCACACATACACACTGCTACTAAAATTCCCTTACGCACATCAGATTATTTTTGTAAACAGTAAACGTTTGTACATAGAGAAATACAAACACGTACATTACCCCAATAGAAGAATTTTCTGATTACAACTTGGTTGCGTCCACACTGCCTCTACTTTTCCAAAACGCGCACAACAGTATTGGGTCACAGGACAATTTCAATTGTCTTCTGCTCAATGTGCTGGCCTTCTCTTTAATAGCAGGATCTGAAAAGAGAAGAAAAAAGAAACAATCCAGACCCCCCACCCCAACACATGCAAAACATAACCACTAACAAATATGCAATCATATGAACAAAGATCTAGCTATACAGACGACAGACATCCATGTATTGACATAAACACAGTACTTTACCCCAATACAGGATTTTTCAAGAAGAAAAAAAATCCAACAATACAATCCTATTTTGAAATCTCCTACAATCATCTCCATTCATCCCTACCTTTCACTACAAATCATCACTCACACACACACACACACACACACACACACACACTCACACTAAAATTCACTTACGCACATCAAATATTTTTGTGAAATCTAAACGCTTGTACCTAGAGAAATACAAAAATGTACATTACCCCAATAAAAGGATTTTCTGATTACAACTTGCTTGCTTCCACTCTGCCACTAATTTTCCAAAAGGCGCACAACGGTATTGGGTCACAGGGCGTTTTCAATTGTCCTCTGCTCAATGTGCTGGCCTTCTCTTTAATAGCAGGATCTGAAAAGAGAAGAAAAAAGAAACAATCCAGACCCCCCACCCCAACACATGCAAAACATAACCACTAACAAATATGCACTCATATGAACAAAGATCTAGATATGAACACGACAGGCATCTGTGTATTGACATAAGCACAGGATTTTACCCCAATAGAAGAATTTTCAAGAAGAAAAAAAATCCAACAATGCATTTCTATTTTTATTTTTACTACAATCATCTCCATTCATTCCTACCTTTCACTACAAATCATTACTCACACATACACACTGCTACTAAAATTCCCTTACGCACATCAGATTATTTTTGTAAACAGTAAACGTTTGTACATAGAGAAATACAAACACGTACATTACCCCAATAGAAGAATTTTCTGATTACAACTTGGTTGCGTCCACACTGCCTCTACTTTTCCAAAACGCGCACAACAGTATTGGGTCACAGGACAATTTCAATTGTCTTCTGCTCAATGTGCTGGCCTTCTCTTTAATAGCAGGATCTGAAAAGAGAAGAAAAAAGAAACAATCCAGACCCCCCACCCCAACACATGCAAAACATAACCACTAACAAATATGCAATCATATGAACAAAGATCTAGCTATACAGACGACAGACATCCATGTATTGACATAAACACAGTACTTTACCCCAATACAGGATTTTTCAAGAAGAAAAAAAATCCAACAATACAATCCTATTTTGAAATCTCCTACAATCATCTCCATTCATCCCTACCTTTCACTACAAATCATCACTCACACACACACACACACACACACACACACACACACACACACACTCACACTAAAATTCACTTACGCACATCAAATATTTTTGTGAAATCTAAACGCTTGTACCTAGAGAAATACATAAATGTACATTAGCCCAATAAAAGGATTTTCTGATTACAACTTGCTTGCTTCCACTCTGCCACTAATTTTCCAAAAGGCGCACAACGGTATTGGGTCACAGGGCGTTTTCAATTGTCCTCTGCTCAATGTGCTGGCCTTCTCTTTAATAGCAGGATCTGAAAAGAGAAGAAAAAAGAAACAATCCAGACCCCCCACCCCAACACATGCAAAACATAACCACTAACAAATATGCACTCATATGAACAAAGATCTAGATATGAACACGACAGGCATCTGTGTATTGACATAAGCACAGGATTTTACCCCAATAGAAGAATTTTCAAGAAGAAAAAAAATCCAACAATGCATTTCTATTTTTATTTTTACTACAATCATCTCCATTCATTCCTACCTTTCACTACAAATCATTACTCACACATACACACTGCTACTAAAATTCCCTTACGCACATCAGATTATTTTTGTAAACAGTAAACGTTTGTACATAGAGAAATACAAACACGTACATTACCCCAATAGAAGAATTTTCTGATTACAACTTGGTTGCGTCCACACTGCCTCTACTTTTCCAAAACGCGCACAACAGTATTGGGTCACAGGACAATTTCAATTGTCTTCTGCTCAATGTGCTGGCCTTCTCTTTAATAGCAGGATCTGAAAAGAGAAGAAAAAAGAAACAATCCAGACCCCCCACCCCAACACATGCAAAACATAACCACTAACAAATATGCAATCATATGAACAAAGATCTAGATATTAAAACAACAGGCATCTATGTGTTGACATAAACACAGTACTTTACCCTAGTAGAAGGATATTCAAGAAAAATAAATTCCAACAGTACAATCCTATCTTTCTATCTGCAACAATCATCTCCATTATTTCCTACCTTTCACTACAAATCATTACTCACACACACACACACACTCCCACTAAAATTCACTTACGCACATCAGATGTTTTTGTGAAAACGAAATGCTTGTGCCTAGAGAGATACAAAAACGCACATTACCCCAATAGAAGAATTTTCTGATTACAACTTGGTTGCGTCCTCACTGCCTCTAATTTTCCAAAAGGCACACAACGGTATTGGGTTACAGGGTGTTTTCAATTTTCTTCTGCTCAATCTGCTGGCCTTTTTTTTCGATGGCAGGATCTGAAAGGAGAAGGGAGAAAAAAACAACAATCCAGACCCCCCACCCCTAACACATGCAAAACATAACCACTAACAAATATGCAATCATATGAACAAAGATCTAGCTATACACACGACAGACATCCATGTATTGACATAAACACAGTACTTTACCCCAATACAAGATTTTTCAAGAAGAAAAAAAATCCAACAATACAATCCTATTTTGAAATCTCCTACAATCATCTCCATTCATCCCTACCTTTCACTACAAATCATCACTCACACACACACACACACACACACACACACACACACACACACACACACACACACACACACACACACACACACACACACACACACACTCACACTAAAATTCACTTACGCACATCAAATATTTTTGTGAAATCTAAACGCTTGTACCTAGAGAAATACAAAAATGTACATTACCCCAATAAAAGGATTTTCTGATTACAACTTGCTTGCTTCCACTCTGCCACTAATTTTCCAAAAGGCGCACAACGGTATTGGGTCACAGGGCGTTTTCAATTGTCCTCTGCTCAATGTGCTGGCCTTCTCTTTAATAGCAGGATCTGAATAGAGAAGAAAAAAGAAACAATCCAGACCCCCCACCCCAACACATGCAAAACATAACTACTAACAAATATGCAATCATATGAACAAAGATCTAGCTATACAGACGACAGACATCCATGTATTGACATAAACACAGTACTTTACCCCAATACAAGATTTTTCAAGAAGAAAAAAAATCCAACAATACAATCCTATTTTGAGATCTCCTACAATCATCTCCATTCATCCCTACCTTTCACTACAAATCATCACTCACACACACACACACACACACACACACACACACACACACACACACACACACACACACACACACACTCACACTAAAATTCACTTACGCACATCAAATATTTTTGTGAAATCTAAACGCTTGTACCTAGAGAAATACAAAAATGTACATTACCCCAATAAAAGGATTTTCTGATTACAACTTGCTTGCTTCCACTCTGCCACTAATTTTCCAAAAGGCGCACAACGGTATTGGGTCACAGGGCGTTTTCAATTGTCCTCTGCTCAATGTGCTGGCCTTCTCTTTAATAGCAGGATCTGAATAGAGAAGAAAAAAGAAACAATCCAGACCCCCCACCCCAACACATGCAAAACATAACCACTAACAAATATGCAATCATATGAACAAAGATCTAGCTATACAGACGACAGACATCCATGTATTGACATAAACACAGTACTTTACCCCAATACAAGATTTTTCAAGAAGAAAAAAAATCCAACAATACAATCCTATTTTGAAATCTCCTACAATCATCTCCATTCATCCCTACCTTTCACTACAAATCATCACTCACACACACACACACACACTCACACTAAAATTCACTTACGCACATCAAATATTTTTGTGAAATCTAAACGCTTGTACCTAGAGAAATACAAAAATGTACATTACCCCAATAAAAGGATTTTCTGATTACAACTTGCTTGCTTCCACTCTGCCACTAATTTTCCAAAAGGCGCACAACGGTATTGGGTCACAGGGCGTTTTCAATTGTCCTCTGCTCAATGTGCTGGCCTTCTCTTTAATAGCAGGATCTGAATAGAGAAGAAAAAAGAAACAATCCAGACCCCCCACCCCAACACATGCAAAACATAACCACTAACAAATATGCACTCATATGAACAAAGATCTAGATATGAACACGACAGGCATCTGTGTATTGACATAAGCACAGGATTTTACCCCAATAGAAGAATTTTCAAGAAGAAAAAAAATCCAACAATGCATTTCTATTTTTATTTTTACTACAATCATCTCCATTCATTCCTACCTTTCACTACAAATCATTACTCACACATACACACTGCTACTAAAATTCCCTTACGCACATCAGATTATTTTTGTAAACAGTAAACGTTTGTACATAGAGAAATACAAACACGTACATTACCCCAATAGAAGAATTTTCTGATTACAACTTGGTTGCGTCCACACTGCCTCTACTTTTCCAAAACGCGCACAACAGTATTGGGTCACAGGACAATTTCAATTGTCTTCTGCTCAATGTGCTGGCCTTCTCTTTAATAGCAGCATCTGAAAAGAGAAGAAAAAAGAAACAATCCAGACCCCCCACCCCAACACATGCAAAACATAACCACTAACAAATATGCAATCATATGAACAAAGATCTAGCTATACAGACGACAGACATCCATGTATTGACATAAACACAGTACTTTACCCCAATACAGGATTTTTCAAGAAGAAAAAAAATCCAACAATACAATCCTATTTTGAAATCTCCTACAATCATCTCCATTCATCCCTACCTTTCACTACAAATCATCACTCACACACACACACACACACACACACACTCACACTAAAATTCACTTACGCACATCAAATATTTTTGTGAAATCTAAACGCTTGTACCTAGAGAAATACAAAAATGTACATTACCCCAATAAAAGGATTTTCTGATTACAACTTGCTTGCTTCCACTCTGCCACTAATTTTCCAAAAGGCGCACAACGGTATTGGGTCACAGGGCGTTTTCAATTGTCCTCTGCTCAATGTGCTGGCCTTCTCTTTAATAGCAGGATCTGAAAAGAGAAGAAAAAAGAAACAATCCAGACCCCCCACCCCAACACATGCAAAACATAACCACTAACAAATATGCAATCATATGAACAAAGATCTAGATATTAAAACAACAGGCATCTATGTGTTGACATAAACACAGTACTTTACCCTAGTAGAAGGATATTCAATAAAAATAAATTCCAACAGTACAATCCTATCTTTCTATCTGCAACAATCATCTCCATTATTTCCTACCTTTCACTACAAATCATTACTCACACACACACACACTCCCACTAAAATTCACTTACGCACATCAGATGTTTTTGTGAAAACGAAATGCTTGTGCCTAGAGAGATACAAAAACGCACATTACCCCAATAGAAGAATTTTCTGATTACAACTTGGTTGCGTCCTCACTGCCTCTAATTTTCCAAAAGGCACACAACGGTATTGGGTTACAGGGTGTTTTCAATTTTCTTCTGCTCAATCTGCTGGCCTTTTTTTTCGATGGCAGGATCTGAAAGGAGAAGGGAGAAAAAAACAACAATCCAGACCCCCCACCCCTAACACATGCAAAACATAACCACTAACAAATATGCAATCATATGAACAAAGATCTAGCTATACACACGACAGACATCCATGTATTGACATAAACACAGTACTTTACCCCAATACAAGATTTTTCAAGAAGAAAAAAAATCCAACAATACAATCCTATTTTGAAATCTCCTACAATCATCTCCATTCATCCCTACCTTTCACTACAAATCATCACTCACACACACACACACACACACACACACACACACACACACACACACACACACACACACACACACACACACACACACACACACACACTCACACTAAAATTCACTTACGCACATCAAATATTTTTGTGAAATCTAAACGCTTGTACCTAGAGAAATACAAAAATGTACATTACCCCAATAAAAGGATTTTCTGATTACAACTTGCTTGCTTCCACTCTGCCACTAATTTTCCAAAAGGCGCACAACGGTATTGGGTCACAGGGCGTTTTCAATTGTCCTCTGCTCAATGTGCTGGCCTTCTCTTTAATAGCAGGATCTGAATAGAGAAGAGAAAAGAAACAATCCAGACCCCCCACCCCAACACATGCAAAACATAACTACTAACAAATATGCAATCATATGAACAAAGATCTAGCTATACAGACGACAGACATCCATGTATTGACATAAACACAGTACTTTACCCCAATACAAGATTTTTCAAGAAGAAAAAAAATCCAACAATACAATCCTATTTTGAAATCTCCTACACTCATCTCCATTCATCCCTACCTTTCACTACAAATCATCACTCACACACACACACACACACACACACACACACACACACACTCACACTAAAATTCACTTACGCACATCAAACATTTTTGTGAAATCTAAACGCTTGTACCTAGAGAAATACAAAAATGTACATTACCCCAATAAAAGGATTTTCTGATTACAACTTGCTTGCTTCCACTCTGCCACTAATTTTCCAAAAGGCGCACAACGGTATTGGGTCACAGGGCGTTTTCAATTGTCCTCTGCTCAATGTGCTGGCCTTCTCTTTAATAGCAGGATCTGAAAAGAGAAGAAAAAAGAAACAATCCAGACCCCTCACCCCAACACATGCAAAACATAACCACTAACAAATATGCACTCATATGAACAAAGATCTAGATATGAACACGACAGGCATCTGTGTATTGACATAAGCACAGGATTTTACCCCAATAGAAGAATTTTCAAGAAGAAAAAAAATCCAACAATGCATTTCTATTTTTATTTTTACTACAATCATCTCCATTCATTCCTACCTTTCACTACAAATCATTACTCACACATACACACTGCTACTAAAATTCCCTTACGCACATCAGATTATTTTTGTAAACAGTAAACGTTTGTACATAGAGAAATACAAACACGTACATTACCCCAATAGAAGAATTTTCTGATTACAACGTCCACACTGCCTCTACTTTTCCAAAACGCGCACAACAGTATTGGGTCACAGGACAATTTCAATTGTCTTCTGCTCAATGTGCTGGCCTTCTCTTTAATAGCAGGATCTGAAAAGAGAAGAAAAAAGAAACAATCCAGACCCCCCACCCCAACACATGCAAAACATAACCACTAACAAATATGCAATCATATGAACAAAGATCTAGATATTAAAACAACAGGCATCTATGTGTTGACATAAACACAGTACTTTACCCTAGTAGAAGGATATTCAAGAACAATAAATTCCAACAGTACAATCCTATCTTTCTATCTGCAACAATCATCTCCATTATTTCCTACCTTTCACTACAAATCATTACTCACACACACACACACTCCCACTAAAATTCACTTACGCACATCAGATGTTTTTGTGAAAACGAAACGCTTGTGCCTAGAGAGATACAAAAACGCACATTACCCCAATAGAAGAATTTTCTGATTACAACTTGGTTGCGTCCTCACTGCCTCTAATTTTCCAAAAGGCACACAACGGTATTGGGTTACAGGGTGTTTTCAATTTTCTTCTGCTCAATCTGCTGGCCTTTTTTTTCGATGGCAGGATCTGAAAGGAGAAGGGAGAAAAAAACAACAATCCAGACCCCCCACCCCTAACACATGCAAAACATAACCACTAACAAATATGCAATCATATGAACAAAGATCTAGCTATACACACGACAGACATCCATGTATTGACATAAACACAGTACTTTACCCCAATACAAGATTTTTCAAGAAGAAACAAAATCCAACAATACAATCCTATTTTGAAATCTCCTACAATCATCTCCATTCATCCCTCCCTTTCACTACAAATCATCACTCACACACACACACACACACACACACACACACACACACACACACACACACACACACACACACACACACACACACACACTCACACTAAAATTCACTTACGCACATCAAATATTTTTGTGAAATCTAAACGCTTGTACCTAGAGAAATACAAAAATGTACATTACCCCAATAAAAGGATTTTCTGATTACAACTTGCTTGCTTCCACTCTGCCACTAATTTTCCAAAAGGCACACAACGGTATTGGGTCACAGGGCGTTTTCAATTGTCCTCTGCTCAATGTGCTGGCCTTCTCTTTAATAGCAGGATCTGAATAGAGAAGAAAAAAGAAACAATCCAGACCCCCCACCCCAACACATGCAAAACATAACCACTAACAAATATGCAATCATATGAACAAAGATCTAGCTATACAGACGACAGACATCCATGTATTGACATAAACACAGTACTTTACCCCAATACAAGATTTTTCAAGAAGAAAAAAAATCCAACAATACAATCCTATTTTGAAATCTCCTACAATCATCTCCATTCATCCCTACCTTTCACTACAAATCATCACTCACACACACACACACACACACACACACACACTCACACTAAAATTCACTTACGCACATCAAATATTTTTGTGAAATCTAAACGCTTGTACCTAGAGAAATACAAAAATGTACATTACCCAAATAAAAGGATTTTCTGATTACAACTTGCTTGCTTCCACTCTGCCACTAATTTTCCAAAAGGCGCACAACGGTATTGGGTCACAGGGCGTTTTCAATTGTCCTCTGCTCAATGTGCTGGCCTTCTCTTTAATAGCAGGATCTGAAAAGAGAAGAAAAAAGAAACAATCCAGACCCCCCACCCCAACACATGCAAAACATAACCACTAACAAATATGCACTCATATGAACAAAGATCTAGATATGAACACGACAGGCATCTGTGTATTGACATAAGCACAGGATTTTACCCCAATAGAAGAATTTTCAAGAAGAAAAAAAATCCAACAATGCATCTCTATTTTTATTTTTACTACAATCATCTCCATTCATTCCTACCTTTCACTACAAATCATTACTCACACATACACACTGCTACTAAAATTCCCTTACGCACATCAGATTATTTTTGTAAACAGTAAACGTTTGTACATAGAGAAATACAAACACGTACATTACCCCAATAGAAGAATTTTCTGATTACAACTTGGTTGCGTCCACACTGCCTCTACTTTTCCAAAACGCGCACAACAGTATTGGGTCACAGGACAATTTCAATTGTCTTCTGCTCAATGTGCTGGCCTTCTCTTTAATAGCAGGATCTGAAAAGAGAAGAAAAAAGAAACAATCCAGACCCCCCACCCCAACACATGCAAAACATAACCACTAACAAATATGCAATCATATGAACAAAGATCTAGCTATACAGACGACAGACATCCATGTATTGACATAAACACAGTACTTTACCCCAATACAGGATTTTTCAAGAAGAAAAAAAATCCAACAATACAATCCTATTTTGAAATCTCCTACAATCATCTCCATTCATCCCTACCTTTCACTACAAATCATCACTCACACACACACACACACACACACACACACACACACACACACACACACACTCACACTAAAATTCACTTACGCACATCAAATATTTTTGTGAAATCTAAACGCTTGTACCTAGAGAAATACAAAAATGTACATTACCCCAATAAAAGGATTTTCTGATTACAACTTGCTTGCTTCCACTCTGCCACTAATTTTCCAAAAGGCGCACAACGGTATTGGGTCACAGGGCGTTTTCAATTGTCCTCTGCTCAATGTGCTGGCCTTCTCTTTAATAGCAGGATCTGAAAAGAGAAGAAAAAAGAAACAATCCAGACCCCCCACCCCAACACATGCAAAACATAACCACTAACAAATATGCACTCATATGAACAAAGATCTAGATATGAACACGACAGGCATCTGTGCATTGACATAAGCACAGGATTTTACCCCAATAGAAGAATTTTCAAGAAGAAAAAAAATCCAACAATGCATTTCTATTTTTATTTTTACTACAATCATCTCCATTCATTCCTACCTTTCACTACAAATCATTACTCACACATACACACTGCTACTAAAATTCCCTTACGCACATCAGATTATTTTTGTAAACAGTAAACGTTTGTACATAGAGAAATACAAACACGTACATTACCCCAATAGAAGAATTTTCTGATTACAACTTGGTTGCGTCCACACTGCCTCTACTTTTCCAAAACGCGCACAACAGTATTGGGTCACAGGACAATTTCAATTGTCTTCTGCTCAATGTGCTGGCCTTCTCTTTAATAGCAGGATCTGAAAAGAGAAGAAAAAAGAAACAATCCAGACCCCCCACCCCAACACATGCAAAACATAACCACTAACAAATATGCAATCATATGAACAAAGATCTAGATATTAAAACAACAGGCATCTATGTGTTGACATAAACACAGTACTTTACCCTAGTAGAAGGATATTCAAGAAAAATAAATTCCAACAGTACAATCCTATCGTTCTATCTGCAACAATCATCTCCATTATTTCCTACCTTTCACTACAAATCATTACTCACACACACACACACTCCCACTAAAATTCACTTACGCACATCAGATGTTTTTGTGAAAACGAAACGCTTGTGCCTAGAGAGATACAAAAACGCACATTACCCCAATAGAAGAATTTTCTGATTACAACTTGGTTGCGTCCTCACTGCCTCTAATTTTCCAAAAGGCACACAACGGTATTGGGTTACAGGGTGTTTTCAATTTTCTTCTGCTCAATCTGCTGGCCTTTTTTTTCGATGGCAGGATCTGAAAGGAGAAGGGAGAAAAAAACAACAATCCAGACCCCCCACCCCTAACACATGCAAAACATAACCACTAACAAATATGCAATCATATGAACAAAGATCTAGCTATACACACGACAGACATCCATGTATTGACATAAACACAGTACTTTACCCCAATACAAGATTTTTCAAGAAGAAAAAAAATCCAACAATACAATCCTATTTTGAAATCTCCTACAATCATCTCCATTCATCCCTACCTTTCACTACAAATCATCACTCACACACACACACACACACACACACACACACACTCACACTAAAATTCACTTACGCACATCAAATATTTTTGTGAAATCTAAATGCTTGTACCTAGAGAAATACAAAAATGTACATTACCCCAATAAAAGGATTTTCTGATTACAACTTGCTTGCTTCCACTCTGCCACTAATTTTCCAAAAGGCGCACAACGGTATTGGGTCACAGGGCGTTTTCAATTGTCCTCTGCTCAATGTGCTGGCCTTCTCTTTAATAGCAGGATCTGAATAGAGAAGAAAAAAGAAACAATCCAGACCCCCCACCCCAACACATGCAAAACATAACCACTAACAAATATGCAATCATATGAACAAAGATCTAGCTATGCAGACGACAGACATCCATGTATTGACATAAACACAGTACTTTACCCCAATACAAGATTTTTCAAGAAGAAAAAAAATCCAACAATACAATCCTATTTTGAAATCTCCTACAATCATCTCCATTCATCCCTACCTTTCACTACAAATCATCACTCACACACACACACACACACACACACACACACACACACACACACACACACACACTCACACTAAAATTCACTTACGCACATCAAATATTTTTGTGAAATCTAAACGCTTGTACCTAGAGAAATACAAAAATGTACATTACCCCAATAAAAGGATTTTCTGATTACAACTTGCTTGCTTCCACTCTGCCACTAATTTTCCAAAAGGCGCACAACGGTATTGGGTCACAGGGCGTTTTCAATTGTCCTCTGCTCAATGTGCTGGCCTTCTCTTTAATAGCAGGATCTGAAAAGAGAAGAAAAAAGAAACAATCCAGACCCCCCACCCCAACACATGCAAAACATAACCACTAACAAATATGCACTCATATGAACAAAGATCTAGATATGAACACGACAGGCATCTGTGTATTGACATAAGCACAGGATTTTACCCCAATAGAAGAATTTTCAAGAAGAAAAAAAATCCAACAATGCATTTCTATTTTTATTTTTACTACAATCATCTCCATTCATTCCTACCTTTCACTACAAATCATTACTCACACATGCACACTGCTACTAAAATTCCCTTACGCACATCAGATTATTTTTGTAAACAGTAAACGTTTGTACATAGAGAAATACAAACACGTACATTACCCCAATAGAAGAATTTTCTGATTACAACTTGGTTGCGTCCACACTGCCTCTACTTTTCCAAAACGCGCACAACAGTATTGGGTCACAGGACAATTTCAATTGTCTTCTGCTCAATGTGCTGGCCTTCTCTTTAATAGCAGGATCTGAAAAGAGAAGAAAAAAGAAACAATCCAGACCCCCCACCCCAACACATGCAAAACATAACCACTAACAAATATGCAATCATATGAACAAAGATCTAGCTATACAGACGACAGACATCCATGTATTGACATAAACACAGTACTTTACCCCAATACAGGATTTTTCAAGAAGAAAAAAAATCCAACAATACAATCCTATTTTGAAATCTCCTACAATCATCTCCATTCATCCCTACCTTTCACTACAAATCATCACTCACACACACACACACACACACACTCACACTAAAATTCACTTACGCACATCAAATATTTTTGTGAAATCTAAACGCTTGTACCTAGAGAAATACAAAAATGTACATTACCCCAATAAAAGGATTTTCTGATTACAACTTGCTTGCTTCCACTCTGCCACTAATTTTCCAAAAGGCGCACAACGGTATTGGGTCACAGGGCGTTTTCAATTGTCCTCTGCTCAATGTGCTGGCCTTCTCTTTAATAGCAGGATCTGAAAAGAGAAGAAAAAAGAAACAATCCAGACCTCCCACCCCAACACATGCAAAACATAACCACTAACAAATATGCACTCATATGAACAAAGATCTAGATATGAACACGACAGGCATCTGTGTATTGACATAAGCACAGGATTTTACCCCAATAGAAGAATTTTCAAGAAGAAAAAAAATCCAACAATGCATTTCTATTTTTATTTTTACTACAATCATCTCCATTCATTCCTACCTTTCACTACAAATCATTACTCACACATACACACTGCTACTAAAATTCCCTTACGCACATCAGATTATTTTTGTAAACAGTAAACGTGTGTACATAGAGAAATACAAACACGTACATTACCCCAATAGAAGAATTTTCTGATTACAACTTGGTTGCGTCCACACTGCCTCTACTTTTCCAAAACGCGCACAACAGTATTGGGTCACAGGACAATTTCAATTGTCTTCTGCTCAATGTGCTGGCCTTCTCTTTAATAGCAGGATCTGAAAAGAGAAGAAAAAAGAAACAATCCAGACCCCCCGCCCCAACACATGCAAAACATAACCACTAACAAATATGCAATCATATGAACAAAGATCTAGATATTAAAACAACAGGCATCTATGTGTTGAAATAAACACAGTACTTTACACTAGTAGAAGGATATTCAAGAAAAATAAATTCCAACAGTACAATCCTATCTTTCTATCTGCAACAATCATCTCCATTATTTCCTACCTTTCACTACAAATCATTACTCACACACACACACACTCCCACTAAAATTCACTTACGCACATCAGATGTTTTTGTGAAAACGAAACGCTTGTGCCTAGAGAGATACAAAAACGCACATTACCCCAATAGAAGAATTTTCTGATTACAACTTGGTTGCGTCCTCACTGCCTCTAATTTTCCAAAAGGCACACAACGGTATTGGGTTACAGGGTGTTTTCAATTTTCTTCTGCTCAATCTGCTGGCCTTTTTTTTCGATGGCAGGATCTGAAAGGAGAAGGGAGAAAAAAACAACAATCCAGACCCCCCACCCCTAACACATGCAAAACATAACCACTAACAAATATGCAATCATATGAACAAAGATCTAGCTATACACACGACAGACATCCATGTATTGACATAAACACAGTACTTTACCCCAATACAAGATTTTTCAAGAAGAAAAAAAATCCAACAATACAATCCTATTTTGAAATCTCCTACAATCATCTCCATTCATCCCTACCTTTCACTACAAATCATCACTCACACACACACACACACACACACACACACACACACACACACTCACACTAAAATTCACTTACGCACATCAAATATTTTTGTGAAATCTAAACGCTTGTACCTAGAGAAATACAAAAATGTACATTACCCCAATAAAAGGATTTTCTGATTACAACTTGCTTGCTTCCACTCTGCCACTAATTTTCCAAAAGGCGCACAACGGTATTGGGTCACAGGGCGTTTTCAATTGTCCTCTGCTCAATGTGCTGGCCTTCTCTTTAATAGCAGGATCTGAATAGAGAAGAAAAAAGAAACAATCCAGACCCCCCACCCCAACACATGCAAAACATAACCACTAACAAATATGCAATCATATGAACAAAGATCTAGCTATGCAGACGACAGACATCCATGTATTGACATAAACACAGTACTTTACCCCAATACAAGATTTTTCAAGAAGAAAAAAAATCCAACAATACAATCCTATTTTGAAATCTCCTACAATCATCTCCATTCATCCCTACCTTTCACTACAAATCATCACTCACACACACACACATACACACACACACACACTCACACTAAAATTCACTTACGCACATCAAATATTTTTGTGAAATCTAAACGCTTGTACCTAGAGAAATACAAAAATGTACATTACCCCAATAAAAGGATTTTCTGATTACAACTTGCTTGCTTCCACTCTGCCACTAATTTTCCAAAAGGCGCACAACGGTATTGGGTCACAGGGCGTTTTCAATTGTCCTCTGCTCAATGTGCTGGCCTTCTCTTTAATAGCAGGATCTGAAAAGAGAAGAAAAAAGAAACAATCCAGACCCCCCACCCCAACACATGCAAAACATAACCACTAACAAATATGCACTCATATGAACAAAGATCTAGATATGAACACGACAGGCATCTGTGTATTGACATAAGCACAGGATTTTACCCCAATAGAAGAATTTTCAAGAAGAAAAAAAATCCAACAATGCATTTCTATTTTTATTTTTACTACAATCATCTCCATTCATTCCTACCTTTCACTACAAATCATTACTCACACATACACACTGCTACTAAAATTCCCTTACGCACATCAGATTATTTTTGTAAACAGTAAACGTTTGTACATAGAGAAATACAAACACGTACATTACCCCAATAGAAGAATTTTCTGATTACAACTTGGTTGCGTCCACACTGCCTCTACTTTTCCAAAACGCGCACAACAGTATTGGGTCACAGGACAATTTCAATTGTCTTCTGCTCAATGTGCTGGCCTTCTCTTTAATAGCAGGATCTGAAAAGAGAAGAAAAAAGAAACAATCCAGACCCCCCACCCCAACACATGCAAAACATAACCACTAACAAATATGCAATCATATGAACAAAGATCTAGCTATACAGACGACAGACATCCATGTATTGACATAAACACAGTACTTTACCCCAATACAGGATTTTTCAAGAAGAAAAAAAATCCAACAATACAATCCTATTTTGAAATCTCCTACAATCATCTCCATTCATCCCTACCTTTCACTACAAATCATCACTCACACACACACACACACACACACACACACACACACACACACACACACACACACACACACACACACACACACTCACACTAAAATTCACTTACGCACATCAAATATTTTTGTGAAATCTAAACGCTTGTACCTAGAGAAATACAAAAATGTACATTACCCCAATAAAAGGATTTTCTGATTACAACTTGCTTGCTTCCACTCTGCCACTAATTTTCCAAAAGGCGCACAACGGTATTGGGTCACAGGGCGTTTTCAATTGTCCTCTGCTCAATGTGCTGGCCTTCTCTTTAATAGCAGGATCTGAAAAGAGAAGAAAAAAGAAACAATCCAGACCCCCCACCCCAACACATGCAAAACATAACCACTAACAAATATGCACTCATATGAACAAAGATCTAGATATGAACACGACAGGCATCTGTGTATTGACATAAGCACAGGATTTTACCCCAATAGAAGAATTTTCAAGAAGAAAAAAAATCCAACAATGCATTTCTATTTTTATTTTTACTACAATCATCTCCATTCATTCCTACCTTTCACTACAAATCATTACTCACACATACACACTGCTACTAAAATTCCCTTACGCACATCAGATTATTTTTGTAAACAGTAAACGTGTGTACATAGAGAAATACAAACACGTACATTACCCCAATAGAAGAATTTTCTGATTACAACTTGGTTGCGTCCACACTGCCTCTACTTTTCCAAAACGCGCACAACAGTATTGGGTCACAGGACAATTTCAATTGTCTTCTGCTCAATGTGCTGGCCTTCTCTTTAATAGCAGGATCTGAAAAGAGAAGAAAAAAGAAACAATCCAGACCCCCCGCCCCAACACATGCAAAACATAACCACTAACAAATATGCAATCATATGAACAAAGATCTAGATATTAAAACAACAGCCATCTATGTGTTGAAATAAACACAGTACTTTACCCTAGTAGAAGGATATTCAAGAAAAATAAATTCCAACAGTACAATCCTATCTTTCTATCTGCAACAATCATCTCCATTATTTCCTACCTTTCACTACAAATCATTACTCACACACACACACACTCCCACTAAAATTCACTTACGCACATCAGATGTTTTTGTGAAAACGAAACGCTTGTGCCTAGAGAGATACAAAAACGCACATTACCCCAATAGAAGAATTTTCTGATTACAACTTGGTTGCGTCCTCACTGCCTCTAATTTTCCAAAAGGCACACAACGGCATTGGGTTACAGGGTGTTTTCAATTTTCTTCTGCTCAATCTGCTGGCCTTTTTTTTCGATGGCAGGATCTGAAAGGAGAAGGGAGAAAAAAACAACAATCCAGACCCCCCACCCCTAACACATGCAAAACATAACCACTAACAAATATGCAATCATATGAACAAAGATCTAGCTATACACACGACAGACATCCATGTATTGACATAAACACAGTACTTTACCCCAATACAAGATTTTTCAAGAAGAAAAAAAATCCAACAATACAATCCTATTTTGAAATCTCCTACAATCATCTCCATTCATCCCTACCTTTCACTACAAATCATCACTCACACACACACACACACACACACACACACACACACACACACACACACACACACACACACACACTCACACTAAAATTCACTTACGCACATCAAATATTTTTGTGAAATCTAAACGCTTGTACCTAGAGAAATACAAAAATGTACATTACCCCAATAAAAGGATTTTCTGATTACAACTTGCTTGCTTCCACTCTGCCACTAATTTTCCAAAAGGCGCACAACGGTATTGGGTCACAGGGCGTTTTCAATTGTCCTCTGCTCAATGTGCTGGCCTTCTCTTTAATAGCAGGATCTGAATAGAGAAGAAAAAAGAAACAATCCAGACCCCCCACCCCAACACATGCAAAACATAACCACTAACAAATATGCAATCATATGAACAAAGATCTAGCTATACAGACGACAGACATCCATGTATTGACATAAACACAGTACTTTACCCCAATACAAGATTTTTCAAGAAGAAAAAAAATCCAACAATACAATCCTATTTTGAAATCTCCTACAATCATCTCCATTCATCCCTACCTTTCACTACAAATCATCACTCACACACACACACACACACACACACACACTCACACTAAAATTCACTTACGCACATCAAATATTTTTGTGAAATCTAAACGCTTGTACCTAGAGAAATACAAAAATGTACATTACCCCAATAAAAGGATTTTCTGATTACAACTTGCTTGCTTCCACTCTGCCACTAATTTTCCAAAAGGCGCACAACGGTATTGGGTCACAGGGCGTTTTCAATTGTCCTCTGCTCAATGTGCTGGCCTTCTCTTTAATAGCAGGATCTGAAAAGAGAAGAAAAAAGAAACAATCCAGACCCCCCACCCCAACACATGCAAAACATAACCACTAACAAATATGCAATCATATGAACAAAGATCTAGATATGAACACGACAGGCATCTGTGTATTGACATAAGCACAGGATTTTACCCCAATAGAAGAATTTTCAAGAAGAAAAAAAATCCAACAATGCATTTCTATTTTTATTTTTACTACAATCATCTCCATTCATTCCTACCTTTCACTACAAATCATTACTCACACATACACACTGCTACTAAAATTCCCTTACGCACATCAGATTATTTTTGTAAACAGTAAACGTTTGTACATAGAGAAATACAAACACGTACATTACCCCAATAGAAGAATTTTCTGATTACAACTTGGTTGCGTCCACACTGCCTCTACTTTTCCAAAACGCGCACAACAGTATTGGGTCACAGGACAATTTCAATTGTCTTCTGCTCAATGTGCTGGCCTTCTCTTTAATAGCAGGATCTGAAAAGAGAAGAAAAAAGAAACAATCCAGACCCCCCACCCCAACACATGCAAAACATAACCACTAACAAATATGCAATCATATGAACAAAGATCTAGCTATACAGACGACAGACATCCATGTATTGACATAAACACAGTACTTTACCCCAATACAAGATTTTTCAAGAAGAAAAAAAATCCAACAATACAATCCTATTTTGAAATCTCCTACAATCATCTCCATTCATCCCTACCTTTCACTACAAATCATCACTCACACACACACACACACACACACACACACACACTCACACTAAAATTCACTTACGCACATCAAACATTTTTGTGAAATCTAAACGCTTGTACCTAGAGAAATACAAAAATGTACATTACCCCAATAAAAGGATTTTCTGATTACAACTTGCTTGCTTCCACTCTGCCACTAATTTTCCAAAAGGCGCACAACGGTATTGGGTCACAGGGCGTTTTCAATTGTCCTCTGCTCAATGTGCTGGCCTTCTCTTTAATAGCAGGATCTGAAAAGAGAAGAAAAAAGAAACAATCCAGACCCCCCACCCCAACACATGCAAAACATAACCACTAACAAATATGCACTCATATGAACAAAGATCTAGATATGAACACGACAGGCATCTGTGTATTGACATAAGCACAGGATTTTACCCCAATAGAAGAATTTTCAAGAAGAAAAAAAATCCAACAATGCATTTCTATTTTTATTTTTACTACAATCATCTCCATTCATTCCTACCTTTCACTACAAATCATTACTCACACATACACACTGCTACTAAAATTCCCTTACGCACATCAGATTATTTTTGTAAACAGTAAACGTTTGTACATAGAGAAATACAAACACGTACATTACCCCAATAGAAGAATTTTCTGATTACAACTTGGTTGCGTCCACACTGCCTCTACTTTTCCAAAACGCGCACAACAGTATTGGGTCACAGGACAATTTCAATTGTCTTCTGCTCAATGTGCTGGCCTTCTCTTTAATAGCAGGATCTGAAAAGAGAAGAAAAAAGAAACAATCCAGACCCCCCACCCCAACACATGCAAAACATAACCACTAACAAATATGCAATCATATGAACAAAGATCTAGATATTAAAACAACAGGCATCTATGTGTTGACATAAACACAGTACTTTACCCTAGTAGAAGGATATTCAAGAACAATAAATTCCAACAGTACAATCCTATCTTTCTATCTGCAACAATCATCTCCATTATTTCCTACCTTTCACTACAAATCATTACTCACACACACACACACACTCCCACTAAAATTCACTTACGCACATCAGATGTTTTTGTGAAAACGAAACGCTTGTGCCTAGAGAGATACAAAAACGCACATTACCCCAATAGAAGAATTTTCTGATTACAACTTGGTTGCGTCCTCACTGCCTCTAATTTTCCAAAAGGCACACAACGGTATTGGGTTACAGGGTGTTTTCAATTTTCTTCTGCTCAATCTGCTGGCCTTTTTTTTCGATGGCAGGATCTGAAAGGAGAAGGGAGAAAAAAACAACAATCCAGACCCCCCACCCCTAACACATGCAAAACATAACCACTAACAAATATGCAATCATATGAACAAAGATCTAGCTATACACACGACAGACATCCATGTATTGACATAAACACAGTACTTTACCCCAATACAAGATTTTTCAAGAAGAAAAAAAATCCAACAATACAATCCTATTTTGAAATCTCCTACAATCATCTCCATTCATCCCTACCTTTCACTACAAATCATCACTCACACACACACACACACACACACACACACACACACACACACACACACACACACACACACACACACACACACTCACACTAAAATTCACTTACGCACATCAAATATTTTTGTGAAATCTAAACGCTTGTACCTAGAGAAATACAAAAATGTACATTACCCCAATAAAAGGATTTTCTGATTACAACTTGCTTGCTTCCACTCTGCCACTAATTTTCCAAAAGGCGCACAACGGTATTGGGTCACAGGGCGTTTTCAATTGTCCTCTGCTCAATGTGCTGGCCTTCTCTTTAATAGCAGGATCTGAATAGAGAAGAAAAAAGAAACAATCCAGACCCCCCACCCCAACACATGCAAAACATAACCACTAACAAATATGCAATCATATGAACAAAGATCTAGCTATACAGACGACAGACATCCATGTATTGACATAAACACAGTACTTTACCCCAATACAAGATTTTTCAAGAAGAAAAAAAATCCAACAATACAATCCTATTTTGAAATCTCCTACAATCATCTCCATTCATCCCTACCTTTCACTACAAATCATCACACACACACACACACACACACACACACACACACTCACACTAAAATTCACTTACGCACATCAAATATTTTTGTGAAATCTAAACGCTTGTACCTAGAGAAATACAAAAATGTACATTACCCCAATAAAAGGATTTTCTGATTACAACTTGCTTGCTTCCACTCTGCCACTAATTTTCCAAAAGGCGCACAACGGTATTGGGTCACAGGGCGTTTTCAATTGTCCTCTGCTCAATGTGCTGGCCTTCTCTTTAATAGCAGGATCTGAAAAGAGAAGAAAAAAGAAACAATCCAGACCCCCCACCCCAACACATGCAAAACATAACCACTAACAAATATGCACTCATATGAACAAAGATCTAGATATGAACACGACAGGCATCTGTGTATTGACATAAGCACAGGATTTTACCCCAATAGAAGAATTTTCAAGAAGAAAAAAAATCCAACAATGCATTTCTATTTTTATTTTTACTACAATCATCTCCATTCATTCCTACCTTTCACTACAAATCATTACTCACACATACACACTGCTACTAAAATTCCCTTACGCACATCAGATTATTTTTGTAAACAGTAAACGTTTGTACATAGAGAAATACAAACACGTACATTACCCCAATAGAAGAATTTTCTGATTACAACTTGGTTGCGTCCACACTGCCTCTACTTTTCCAAAACGCGCACAACAGTATTGGGTCACAGGACAATTTCAATTGTCTTCTGCTCAATGTGCTGGCCTTCTCTTTAATAGCAGGATCTGAAAAGAGAAGAAAAAAGAAACAATCCAGACCCCCCACCCCAACACATGCAAAACATAACCACTAACAAATATGCAATCATATGAACAAAGATCTAGCTATACAGACGACAGACATCCATGTATTGACATAAACACAGTACTTTACCCCAATACAGGATTTTTCAAGAAGAAAAAAAATCCAACAATACAATCCTATTTTGAAATCTCCTACAATCATCTCCATTCATCCCTACCTTTCACTACAAATCATCACTCACACACACACACACACACACACACACACACACACACTCACACTAAAATTCACTTACGCACATCAAATATTTTTGTGAAATCTAAACGCTTGTACCTAGAGAAATACAAAAATGTACATTACCCCAATAAAAGGATTTTCTGATTACAACTTGCTTGCTTCCACTCTGCCACTAATTTTCCAAAAGGCGCACAACGGTATTGGGTCACAGGGCGTTTTCAATTGTCCTCTGCTCAATGTGCTGGCCTTCTCTTTAATAGCAGGATCTGAAAAGAGAAGAAAAAAGAAACAATCCAGACCCCCCACCCCAACACATGCAAAACATAACCACTAACAAATATGCACTCATATGAACAAAGATCTAGATATGAACACGACAGGCATCTGTGTATTGACATAAGCACAGGATTTTACCCCAATAGAAGAATTTTCAAGAAGAAAAAAAATCCAACAATGCATTTCTATTTTTATTTTTACTACAATCATCTCCATTCATTCCTACCTTTCACTACAAATCATTACTCACACATACACACTGCTACTAAAATTCCCTTACGCACATCAGATTATTTTTGTAAACAGTAAACGTTTGTACATAGAGAAATACAAACACGTACATTACCCCAATAGAAGAATTTTCTGATTACAACTTGGTTGCGTCCACACTGCCTCTACTTTTCCAAAACGCGCACAACAGTATTGGGTCACAGGACAATTTCAATTGTCTTCTGCTCAATGTGCTGGCCTTCTCTTTAATAGCAGGATCTGAAAAGAGAAGAAAAAAGAAACAATCCAGACCCCCCACCCCAACACATGCAAAACATAACCACTAACAAATATGCAATCATATGAACAAAGATCTAGCTATACAGACGACAGACATCCATGTATTGACATAAACACAGTACTTTACCCCAATACAGGATTTTTCAAGAAGAAAAAAAATCCAACAATACAATCCTATTTTGAAATCTCCTACAATCATCTCCATTCATCCCTACCTTTCACTACAAATCATCACTCACACACACACACACACACACACACACACACACACACTCACACTAAAATTCACTTACGCACATCAAATATTTTTGTGAAATCTAAACGCTTGTACCTAGAGAAATACAAAAATGTACATTACCCCAATAAAAGGATTTTCTGATTACAACTTGCTTGCTTCCACTCTGCCACTAATTTTCCAAAAGGCGCACAACGGTATTGGGTCACAGGGCATTTTCAATTGTCCTCTGCTCAATGTGCTGGCCTTCTCTTTAATAGCAGGATCTGAAAAGAGAAGAAAAAAGAAACAATCCAGACCCCCCACCCCAACACATGCAAAACATAACCACTAACAAATATGCACTCATATGAACAAAGATCTAGATATGAACACGACAGGCATCTGTGCATTGACATAAGCACAGGATTTTACCCCAATAGAAGAATTTTCAAGAAGAAAAAAAATCCAACAATGCATTTCTATTTTTATTTTTACTACAATCATCTCCATTCATTCCTACCTTTCACTACAAATCATTACTCACACATACACACTGCTACTAAAATTCCCTTACGCACATCAGATTATTTTTGTAAACAGTAAACGTTTGTACATAGAGAAATACAAACACGTACATTACCCCAATAGAAGAATTTTCTGATTACAACTTGGTTGCGTCCACACTGCCTCTACTTTTCCAAAACGCGCACAACAGTATTGGGTCACAGGACAATTTCAATTGTCTTCTGCTCAATGTGCTGGCCTTCTCTTTAATAGCAGGATCTGAAAAGAGAAGAAAAAAGAAACAATCCAGACCCCCCACCCCAACACATGCAAAACATAACCACTAACAAATATGCAATCATATGAACAAAGATCTAGATATTAAAACAACAGGCATCTATGTGTTGACATAAACACAGTACTTTACCCTAGTAGAAGGATATTCAAGAAAAATAAATTCCAACAGTACAATCCTATCTTTCTATCTGCAACAATCATCTCCATTATTTCCTACCTTTCACTACAAATCATTACTCACACACACACACACTCCCACTAAAATTCACTTACGCACATCAGATGTTTTTGTGAAAACGAAACGCTTGTGCCTAGAGAGATACAAAAACGCACATTACCCCAATAGAAGAATTTTCTGATTACAACTTGGTTGCATCCTCACTGCCTCTAATTTTCCAAAAGGCACACAACGGTATTGGGTTACAGGGTGTTTTCAATTTTCTTCTGCTCAATCTGCTGGCCTTTTTTTTCGATGGCAGGATCTGAAAGGAGAAGGGAGAAAAAAACAACAATCCAGACCCCCCACCCCTAACACATGCAAAACATAACCACTAACAAATATGCAATCATATGAACAAAGATCTAGCTATGCAGACGACAGACATCCATGTATTGACATAAACACAGTACTTTACCCCAATACAAGATTTTTCTGATTACAACTTGCTTGCTTCCACTATGCCACTAATTTTCCAAAAGGCGCACAACGGTATTGGGTCACAGGGCGTTTTCAATTGTCCTCTGCTCAATGTGCTGGCCTTCTCTTTAATAGCAGGATCTGAATAGAGAAGAAAAAAGAAACAATCCAGACCCCCCACCCCAACACATGCAAAACATAACCACTAACAAATATGCAATCATATGAACAAAGATCTAGCTATGCAGACGACAGACATCCATGTATTGACATAAACTCAGTACTTTACCCCAATACAAGATTTTTCAAGAAGAAAAAAAATCCAACAATACAATCCTATTTTGAAATCTCCTACAATCATCTCCATTCATCCCTACCTTTCACTACAAATCATCACTCACACACACACACACACACACACACACACACACACACTCACACTAAAATTCACTTACGCACATCAAATATTTTTGTGAAATCTAAACGCTTGTACCTAGAGAAATACAAAAATGTACATTACCCCAATAAAAGGATTTTCTGATTACAACTTACTTGCTTCCACTCTGCCACTAATTTTCCAAAAGGCGCACAACGGTATTGGGTCACAGGGCGTTTTCAATTGTCCTCTGCTCAATGTGCTGGCCTTCTCTTTAATAGCAGGATCTGAAAAGAGAAGAAAAAAGAAACAATCCAGACCCCCCACCCCATCACATGCAAAACATAACCACTAACAAATATGCACTCATATGAACAAAGATCTAGATATGAACACGACAGGCATCTGTGTATTGACATAAGCACAGGATTTTACCCCAATAGAAGAATTTTCAAGAAGAAAAAAAATCCAACAATGCAGTTCTATTTTTATTTTTACTACAATCATCTCCATTCATTCCTACCTTTCACTACAAATCATTACTCACACATACACACTGCTACTAAAATTCCCTTACGCACATCAGATTATTTTTGTAAACAGTAAACGTTTGTACATAGAGAAATACAAACACGTACATTACCCCAATAGAAGAATTTTCTGATTACAACTTGGTTGCGTCCACACTGCCTCTACTTTTCCAAAACGCGCACAACAGTATTGGGTCACAGGACAATTTCAATTGTCTTCTGCTCAATGTGCTGGCCTTCTCTTTAATAGCAGGATCTGAAAAGAGAAGAAAAAAGAAACAATCCAGACCCCCCACCCCAACACATGCAAAACATAACCACTAACAAATATGCAATCATATGAACAAAGATCTAGCTATACAGACGACAGACATCCATGTATTGACATAAACACAGTACTTTACCCCAATACAGGATTTTTCAAGAAGAAAAAAAATCCAACAATACAATCCTATTTTGAAATCTCCTACAATCATCTCCATTCATCCCTACCTTTCACTACAAATCATCACTCACACACACACACACACACACACACACACACACACACACTCACACTAAAATTCACTTACGCACATCAAATATTTTTGTGAAATCTAAACGCTTGTACCTAGAGAAATACAAAAATGTACATTACCCCAATAAAAGGATTTTCTGATTACAACTTGCTTGCTTCCACTCTGCCACTAATTTTCCAAAAGGCGCACAACGGTATTGGGTCACAGGGCGTTTTCAATTGTCCTCTGCTCAATGTGCTGGCCTTCTCTTTCATAGCAGGATCTGAAAAGAGAAGAAAAAAGAAACAATCCAGACCCCCCACCCCAACACATGCAAAACATAACCACTAACAAATATGCACTCATATGAACAAAGATCTAGATATGAACACGACAGGCATCTGTGCATTGACATAAGCACAGGATTTTACCCCAATAGAAGAATTTTCAAGAAGAAAAAAAATCCAACAATGCATTTCTATTTTTATTTTTACTACAATCATCTCCATTCATTCCTACCTTTCACTACAAATCATTACTCACACATACACACTGCTACTAAAATTCCCTTACGCACATCAGATTATTTTTGTAAACAGTAAACGTTTGTACATAGAGAAATACAAACACGTACATTACCCCAATAGAAGAATTTTCTGATTACAACTTGGTTGCGTCCACACTGCCTCTACTTTTCCAAAACGCGCACAACAGTATTGGGTCACAGGACAATTTCAATTGTCTTCTGCTCAATGTGCTGGCCTTCTCTTTAATAGCAGGATCTGAAAAGAGAAGAAAAAAGAAACAATCCAGACCCCCCACCCCAACACATGCAAAACATAACCACTAACAAATATGCAATCATATGAACAAAGATCTAGATATTAAAACAACAGGCATCTATGTGTTGACATAAACACAGTACTTTACCCTAGTAGAAGGATATTCAAGAAAAATAAATTCCAACAGTACAATCCTATCTTTCTATCTGCAACAATCATCTCCATTATTTCCTACCTTTCACTACAAATCATTACTCACACACACACACACTCCCACTAAAATTCACTTACGCACATCAGATGTTTTTGTGAAAACGAAACGCTTGTGCCTAGAGAGATACAAAAACGCACATTACCCCAATAGAAGAATTTTCTGATTACAACTTGGTTGCGTCCTCACTGCCTCTAATTTTCCAAAAGGCACACAACGGTATTGGGTTACAGGGTGTTTTCAATTTTCTTCTGCTCAATCTGCTGGCCTTTTTTTTCGATGGCAGGATCTGAAAGGAGAAGGGAGAAAAAAACAACAATCCAGACCCCCCACCCCTAACACATGCAAAACATAACCACTAACAAATATGCAATCATATGAACAAAGATCTAGCTATACACACGACAGACATCCATGTATTGACATAAACACAGTACTTTACCCCAATACAAGATTTTTCAAGAAGAAAAAAAATCCAACAATACAATCCTATTTTGAAATCTCCTACAATCATCTCCATTCATCCCTACCTTTCACTACAAATCATCACTCACACACACACACACACACACACACACACACACACACACACACACACACACACACACACACACACACACACACACACACACACACACACTCACACTAAAATTCACTTACGCACATCAAATATTTTTGTGAAATCTAAACGCTTGTACCTAGAGAAATACAAAAATGTACATTACCCCAATAAAAGGATTTTCTGATTACAACTTGCTTGCTTCCACTCTGCCACTAATTTTCCAAAAGGCGCACAACGGTATTGGGTCACAGGGCGTTTTCAATTGTCCTCTGCTCAATGTGCTGGCCTTCTCTTTAATAGCAGGATCTGAATAGAGAAGAAAAAAGAAACAATCCAGACCCCCCACCCCAACACATGCAAAACATAACCACTAACAAATATGCAATCATATGAACAAAGATCTAGCTATACAGACGACAGACATCCATGTATTGACATAAACACAGTACTTTACCCCAATACAAGATTTTTCAAGAAGAAAAAAAATCCAACAATACAATCCTATTTTGAAATCTCCTACAATCATCTCCATTCATCCCTACCTTTCACTACAAATCATCACTCACACACACACATACACACACACACACACTCACACTAAAATTCACTTACGCACATCAAATATTTTTGTGAAATCTAAACGTTTGTACCTAGAGAAATACAAAAATGTACATTACCCCAATAAAAGGATTTTCTGATTACAACTTGCTTGCTTCCACTCTGCCACTAATTTTCCAAAAGGCGCACAACGGTATTGGGTCACAGGGCGTTTTCAATTGTCCTCTGCTCAATGTGCTGGCCTTCTCTTTAATAGCAGGATCTGAAAAGAGAAGAAAAAAGAAACAATCCAGACCCCCCACCCCAACACATGCAAAACATAACCACTAACAAATATGCACTCATATGAACAAAGATCTAGATATGAACACGACAGGCATCTGTGTATTGACATAAGCACAGGATTTTACCCCAATAGAAGAATTTTCAAGAAGAAAAAAAATCCAACAATGCATTTCTATTTTTATTTTTACTACAATCATCTCCATTCATTCCTACCTTTCACTACAAATCATTACTCACACATACACACTGCTACTAAAATTCCCTTACGCACATCAGATTATTTTTGTAAACAGTAAACGTGTGTACATAGAGAAATACAAACACGTACATTACCCCAATAGAAGAATTTTCTGATTACAACTTGGTTGCGTCCACACTGCCTCTACTTTTCCAAAACGCGCACAACAGTATTGGGTCACAGGACAATTTCAATTGTCTTCTGCTCAATGTGCTGGCCTTCTCTTTAATAGCAGGATCTGAAAAGAGAAGAAAAAAGAAACAATCCAGACCCCCCGCCCCAACACATGCAAAACATAACCACTAACAAATATGCAATCATATGAACAAAGATCTAGATATTAAAACAACAGGCATCTATGTGTTGAAATAAACACAGTACTTTACCCTAGTAGAAGGATATTCAAGAAAAATAAATTCCAACAGTACAATCCTATCTTTCTATCTGCAACAATCATCTCCATTATTTCCTACCTTTCACTACAAATCATTACTCACACACACACACACTCCCACTAAAATTCACTTACGCACATCAGATGTTTTTGTGAAAACGAAACGCTTGTGCCTAGAGAGATACAAAAACGCACATTACCCCAATAGAAGAATTTTCTCATTACAACTTGGTTGCGTCCTCACTGCCTCTAATTTTCCAAAAGGCACACAACGGTATTGGGTTACAGGGTGTTTTCAATTTTCTTCTGCTCAATCTGCTGGCCTTTTTTTTCGATGGCAGGATCTGAAAGGAGAAGGGAGAAAAAAACAACAATCCAGACCCCCCACCCCTAACACATGCAAAACATAACCACTAACAAATATGCAATCATATGAACAAAGATCTAGCTATACACACGACAGACATCCATGTATTGACATAAACACAGTACTTTACCCCAATACAAGATTTTTCAAGAAGAAAAAAAATCCAACAATACAATCCTATTTTGAAATCTCCTACAATCATCTCCATTCATCCCTACCTTTCACTACAAATCATCACTCACACACACACACACACACACACACACACTCACACTAAAATTCACTTACGCACATCAAATATTTTTGTGAAATCGAAACGCTTGTACCTAGAGAAATACAAAAATGTACATTACCCCAATAAAAGGATTTTCTGATTACAACTTGCTTGCTTCCACTCTGCCACTAATTTTCCAAAAGGCGCACAATGGTATTGGGTCACAGGGCGTTTTCAATTGTCCTCTGCTCAATGTGCTGGCCTTCTCTTTAATAGCAGGATCTGAAAAGAGAAGAAAAAAGAAATAATCCAGACCCCCCACCCCAACACATGCAAAACATAACCACTAACAAATATGCAATCATACGAACAAAGATCTAGATATGAACACGACAGGCATCTGTGTGTTGACGTAAACACCGTACTTTACCCTAATACAAGAATATTCAAGAAGAAAAAATTCTTACGGTACATTCCTATTTTTATATCTGCAACAGTCATCTCCATTCATTCCTACCTTTCACTACAAATCATCACTCACACACACACACTCACACTAAAAGTCACTTACTCACATCAGATGTTTTTGTGAAAACGAAACGCTTGTACCTAGAGAAATACAAAAACGCATATTACCCCAATAGAAGAATTTTCTGATTACAACTTGGTTGCGTCCTCACTGACTCTAATTTTCCAAAAGGCACACAACGGTATTGGGTTACAGGGTGTTTTCAATTTTATTCTGCTCAATCTGCTGGCCTTTTTTTTCGATGGCAGGATCTGAAAGGAGAAGGGAGAAAAAAAGAACAATCCAGACCCTCCACCCCTAACACATGCAAAACATAACCACTAACAAATATGCACTGATATGAACAAAGATCTAGATATGAACACGACAGGCATCTGTGTATTGACATAAGCACAGGATTTTACCCCAATAGAAGAATTTTCAAGAAGAAAAAAAATCCAACAATGCATTTCTATTTTTATTTTTACTACAATCATCTCCATTCATTCCTACCTTTCACTACAAATCATTACTCATACATACACACTGCTACTAAAATTCCCTTACGCACATCAGATTATTTTTGTAAACAGTAAACGCTTGTACATAGAGACATACAAACACATACATTACCCCAATAGAAGAATTTTCTGATTACATCTTGGTTGCGTCCACACTGCCTCTACTTTTCCAAAATGTGCACAACAGTATTGGGTCACAGGACAATTTCAATTGTCTTCTGCTCAATGTGCTGGCCTTCTCTTTAATAGCAGGATCTGAAAAGAGAAGAAAAAAGAAACAATCCAGACCCCCCACCCCAACACATGCAAAACATAACAACTAACAAATATGCAATCATACGAACAAAGATCTAGATATTAAAACAACAGGCATCTATGTGTTGACATAAACACAGTACTTTACCCTAGTAGAAGAATATTCAAGAAAAACAAATTTCAACAGTACAATCCTATCTTTATATCTGCAACAATCATCCCCATTCTTTCCTACCTTTCACTACAAATCATTACTCACACACACACACACACTCCCACTAAAATTCACTTACGCACATCAGATGTTTTTGTGAAAACGAAACGCTTGTACCTAGAGAAATACAAAAACGCACATTACCCCAATAGAAGAATTTTCTGATTACAACTTGGTTGCGTCGTCACTGCCTCTAATTTTCTAAAAGGCACACAACGGTATTGGGTTACAGGGTGTTTTCAATTTTCTTCTGCTCAATCTGCTGGCCTTTTTTTTCAATGGCAGGATCTGAAAGAGAAGGGAGAAAAAAACAACAATCCAGACCCCCCACCCCTAACACATGCAAAACATAACCACTAACAAATATGCAATCATATGAACAAAGATCTAGCTATACACACGACAGACATCCATGTATTGACATAAACACAGTACTTTACCCCAATACAAGATTTTTCAAGAAGAAAAAAAATCCAACAATACAATCCTATTTTGAAATCTCCTACAATCATCTCCATTCATCCCTACCTTTCACTACAAATCATCACTCACACACACACACACACACACACACACACTCACACTAAAATTCACTTACGCACATCAAATATTTTTGTGAAATCTAAACGCTTGTACCTAGAGAAATACAAAAATGTACATTACCCCAATAAAAGGATTTTCTGATTACAACTTGCTTGCTTCCACTCTGCCACTAATTTTCCAAAAGGCGCACAACGGTATTGGGTCACAGGGCGTTTTCAATTGTCCTCTGCTCAATGTGCTGGCCTTCTCTTTAATAGCAGGATCTGAAAAGAGAAGAAAAAAGAAATAATCCAGACCCCCCACCCCAACACATGCAAAACATAACCACTAACAAATATGCAATCATACGAACAAAGATCTAGATATGAACACGACAGGCATCTGTGTGTTGACGTAAACACCGTACTTTACCCTAATACAAGAATATTCAAGAAGAAAAAATTCTTACGGTACAATCCTATTTTTATATCTGCAACAGTCATCTCCATTCATTCCTACCTTTCACTACAAATCATCACTCACACACACACACTCCCACTAAAAGTCACTTACTCACATCAGATGTTTTTGTGAAAACGAAACGCTTGTACCTAGAGAAATACAAAAACGCATATTACCCCAATAGAGGAATTTTCTGATTACAACTTGGTTGCGTCCTCACTGCCTCTAATTTTCCAAAAGGCACACAACGGTATTGGGTTACAAGGTGTTTTCAATTTTCTTCTGCTCAATCTGCTGGCCTTTTTTTTTCGATGGCAGGATCTGAAAGGAGAAGGGAGAAAAAAACAACAATCCAGACCCCCCACCCCTAACACATGCAAAACATAACCACTAACAAATATGCAATCATATGAACAAAGATCTAGCTATACACACGACAGACATCCATGTATTGACATAAACACAGTACTTTACCCCAATACAAGATTTTTCAAGAAGAAAAAAAATCCAACAATACAATCCTATTTTGAAATCTCCTACAATCATCTCCATTCATCCCTACCTTTCACTACAAATCATCACTCACACACACACACACACACACACACAAACTAAAATTCACTTACGCACATCAAATATTTTTGTGAAATCTAAACGCTTGTACCTAGAGAAATACAAAAATGTACATTACCCCAATAAAAGGATTTTCTGATTACAACTTGCTTGCTTCCACTCTGCCACTAATTTTCCAAAAGGCGCACAACGGTATTGGGTCACAGGGCGTTTTCAATTGTCCTCTGCTCAATGTGCTGGCCTTCTCTTTAATAGCAGGATCTGAAAAGAGAAGAAAAAAGAAACAATCCAGACCCCCCACCCCAACACATGCAAAACATAACCACTAACAAATATGCACTCATATGAACAAAGATCTAGATATGAACACGACAGGCATCTGTGTATTGACATAAGCACAGGATTTTACCCCAATAGAAGAATTTTCAAGAAGAAAAAAAATCCAACAATGCATTTCTATTTTTATTTTTACTACAATCATCTCCATTCATTCCTACCTTTCACTACAAATCATTACTCACACATACACACTGCTACTAAAATTCCCTTACGCACATCAGATTATTTTTGTAAACAGTAAACGCTTGTACATAGAGACATACAAACACATACATTACCCCAATAGAAGAATTTTCTGATTACAACTTGGTTGCGTCCACACTGCCTCTACTTTTCCAAAATGTGCACAACAGTATTGGGTCACAGGACAATTTCAATTGTCTTCTGCTCAATGTGCTGGCCTTCTCTTTAATAGCAGGATCTGAAAAGAGAAGAAAAAAGAAACAATCCAGACCCCCCACCCCAACACATGCAAAACATAACCACTAACAAATATGCAATCATACGAACAAAGATCTAGATATTAAAACAACAGGCATCTATGTGTTGACATAAACACAGTACTTTACCCTAGTAGAAGAATATTCAAGAAAAACAAATTTCAACAGTACAATCCTATCTTTATATCTGCAACAATCATCTCCATTATTTCCTACCTTTCACTACAAATCATTACTCACACACACACACACTCCCACTAAAATTCACTTACGCACATCAGATGTTTTTGTGAAAACGAAATGCTTGTACCTAGAGAAATACAAAAACGCACATTACCCCAATAGAAGAATTTTCTGATTACAACTTGGTTGCGTCCTCACTGCCTCTAATTTTCCAAAAGGCACACAATGGTATTGGGTTACAGGGTGTTTTCAATTTTCTTCTGCTCAATCTGCTGGCCTTTTTTTTTGATGGCAGGATCTGAAAGGAGAAGGGAGAATAAAACAACAATCCAGACCCCCCACCCCTAACACATGCAAAACATAACCACTAACAAATATGCAATCATATGAACAAAGATCTAGCTATACACACGACAGACATCCATGTATTGACATAAACACAGTACTTTACCCCAATACAAGATTTTTCAAGAAGAAAAAAAATCCAACAATACAATCCTATTTTGAAATCTCCTACAATCATCTCCATTCATCCCTACCTTTCACTACAAATCATCACTCACACACACACACACACACACACACACACACTAAAATTCACTTACGCACATCAAATATTTTTGTGAAATCTAAACGCTTGTACCTAGAGAAATACAAAAATGTACATTACCCCAATAAAAGGATTTTCTGATTACAACTTGCTTGCTTTCACTCTGCCACTAATTTTCCAAAAGGCGCACAACGGTATTGGGTCACAGGGCGTTTTCAATTGTCCTCTGCTCAATGTGCTGGCCTTCTCTTTAATAGCAGGATCTGAATAGAGAAGAAAAAAGAAACAATCCAGACCCCCCACCCCAACACATGCAAAACATAACCACTAACAAATATGCACTCATACGAACAAAGATCTAGATATGAACACGACAGGCATCTGTGTGTTGACGTAAACACCGTACTTTACCCTAATACAAGAATATTCAGGAAGAAAAAATTATAACAGTACAATCCTATTTTTATATCTGCAACAATCATCTCCATTCATTCCTACCTTTCACTACAAATCATCACTCACACACACAGTAAAACTCACTTACGCACATCAGATGTTTTTGTGAAAACGAAACGCTTGTACCTAGAGAAATACAAACACGTACATTACCCCAATAGAAGAATTTTCTGATTACAACTTGGTTGCGTCCTCACTGCCTCTAATTTTCCAAAAGGCACACAACGGTATTGGGTTACGGGGTGTTTTCAATTTTCTTCTGCTCAATCTGCTGGCCTTTTTTTTCGATGGCAGGATCTGAAAGGAGAAGGGAGAAAAAAACAACAATCCAGACTCCCCACCCCTAACACATGCAAAACATAACCACTAACAAATATGCAATCATATGAACAAAGATCTAGCTATACATACGACAGACATCCATGTATTGACATAAACACAGTACTTTATCCCAATACACGATTTTTCAAGAAGAAAAAAAATCTAACAATACAATCCTATTTTGAAATCTCCTACAATCATCTCCATTCATCCCTACCTTTCACTACAAATCATCACTCACACACACACACACACACACACACACACACACTCACACTAAAATTCACTTACGCACATCAAATATTTTTGTGAAATCTAAACGCTTGTACCTAGAGAAATACAAAAATGTACATTACCCCAATAAAAGGATTTTCTGATTACAACTTGCTTGCTTCCACTCTGCCACTAATTTTCCAAAAGGCGCACAACGGTATTGGGTCACAGGGCGTTTTCAATTGTCCTCTGCTCAATGTGCTGGCCTTCTCTTTAATAGCAGGATCTGAAAAGATAAGAAAAAAGAAATAATCCAGACCCCCCACCCCAACACATGCAAAACATAACCACTAACAAATATGCAATCATACGAACAAAGATCTAGATATGAACACGACAGGCATCTGTGTGTTGACGTAAACACCGTACTTTACCCTAATACAAGAATATTCAAGAAGA
Source organism: Hyperolius riggenbachi (assembly GCF_040937935.1). Lineage (NCBI taxonomy): Eukaryota > Metazoa > Chordata > Amphibia > Anura > Hyperoliidae > Hyperolius > Hyperolius riggenbachi. Next base: position 423,505,687 of record NC_090648.1, on the reverse strand, counting down.
AAAAATTCTTACGGTACAATCCTATTTTTATCTCTGCAACAGTCATCTCCATTCATTCCTACCTTCCACTACAAATCATCACTCACACACACACACTCACACTAAAAGTCACTTACTCACATCAGATGTTTTTGTGAAAACGAAACGCTTGTACCTAGAGAAATACAAAAACGCATATTACCCCAATAGAGGAATTTTCTGATTACAACTTGGTTGCGTCCTCACTGCCTCTAATTTTCCAAAAGGCACACAACGGTATTGGGTTACAAGGTGTTTTCAATTTTCTTCTGCTCAATCTGCTGGCCTTTTTTTTCGATGGCAGGATCTGAAAGGAGAAGGGAGAAAAAAACAACAATCCAGACCCCCCACCCCTAACACATGCAAAACATAACCACTAACAAATATGCAATCATATGAACAAAGATCTAGCTATACACACGACAGACATCCATGTATTGACATAAACACAGTACTTTACCCCAATACAAGATTTTTCAAGAAGAAAAAAAATCCAACAATACAATCCTATTTTGAAATCTCCTACAATCATCTCCATTCATCCCTACCTTTCACTACAAATCATCACTCACACACACACACACACACACACACTAAAATTCACTTACGCACATCAAATATTTTTGTGAAATCTAAACGCTTGTACCTAGAGAAATACAAAAATGTACATTACCCCAATAAAAGGATTTTCTGATTACAACTTGCTTGCTTCCACTCTGCCACTAATTTTCCAAAAGGCGCACAACGGTATTGGGTCAAAGGGCGTTTTCAATTGTCCTCTTCTCAATGTGCTGGCCTTCTCTTTAATAGCAGGATCTGAAAAGAGAAGAAAAAAGAAACAATCCAGACCCCCCACCCCAACACATGCAAAACATAACCACTAACAAATATGCACTCATATGAACAAAGATCTAGATATGAACACAACAGGCATCTGTGTATTGACATAAGCACAGGATTTTACCCCAATAGAAGAATTTTCAAGAAGAAAAAAAATCCAACAATGCATTTCTATTTTTATTTTTACTACAATCATCTCCATTCATTCCTACCTTTCACTACAAATCATTACTCACACATACACACTGCTACTAAAATTCCCTTACGCACATCAGATTATTTTTGTAAACAGTAAACGTTTGTACATAGAGAAATACAAACACGTACATTACCCCAATAGAAGAATTTTCTGATTACAACTTGGTTGCGTCCACACTGCCTCTACTTTTCCAAAACGCGCACAACAGTATTGGGTCACAGGACAATTTCAATTGTCTTCTGCTCAATGTGCTGGCCTTCTCTTTAATAGCAGGATCTGAAAAGAGAAGAAAAAAGAAACAATCCAGACCCCCCACCCCAACACATGCAAAACATAACCACTAACAAATATGCAATCATATGAACAAAGATCTAGATATTAAAACAACAGGCATCTATGTGTTGACATAAACACAGTACTTTACCCTAGTAGAAGGATATTCAAGAAAAATAAATTCCAACAGTACAATCCTATCTTTCTATCTGCAACAATCATCTCCATTATTTCCTCCCTTTCACTACAAATCATTACTCACACACACACACACCCACTAAAATTCACTTACGCACATCAGATGTTTTTGTGAAAACGAAACGCTTGTGCCTAGAGAGATACAAAAACGCACATTACCCCAATAGAAGAATTTTCTGATTACAACTTGGTTGCGTCCTCACTGCCTCTAATTTTCCAAAAGGCACACAACGGTATTGGGTTACAGGGTGTTTTCAATTTTCTTCTGCTCAATCTGCTGGCCTTTTTTTTCGATGGCAGGATCTGAAAGGAGAAGGGAGAAAAAAACAACAATCCAGACCCCCCACCCCTAACACATGCAAAACATAACCACTAACAAATATGCAATCATATGAACAAAGATCTAGCTATACACACGACAGACATCCATGTATTGACATAAACACAGTACTTTACCCCAATACAAGATTTTTCAAGAAGAAAAAAAATCCAACAATACAATCCTATTTTGAAATCTCCTACAATCATCTCCATTCATCCCTACCTTTCACTACAAATCATCACTCACAAACACACACACACACACACACACACACACTCACACTAAAATTCACTTACGCACATCAAATATTTTTGTGAAATCTAAACGCTTGTACCTAGAGAAATACAAAAATGTACATTACCCCAATAAAAGGATTTTCTGATTACAACTTGCTTGCTTCCACTCTGCCACTAATTTTCCAAAAGGCGCACAACGGTATTGGGTCACAGGGCGTTTTCAATTGTCCTCTGCTCAATGTGCTGGCCTTCTCTTTAATAGCAGGATCTGAATAGAGAAGAAAAAAGAAACAATCCAGACCCCCCACCCCAACACATGCAAAACATAACCACTAACAAATATGCACTCATACGAACAAAGATCTAGATATGAACACGACAGGCATCTGTGTGTTGACGTAAACACCGTACTTTACCCTAATACAAGAATATTCAGGAAGAAAAAATTCTAACAGTACAATCCTATTTTTATATCTGCAACAATCATCTCCATTCATTCCTACCTTTCACTACAAATCATCACTCACACACACACTAAAACTCACTTACGCACATCAGATGTTTTTGTGAAAACGAAACGCTTGTACCTAGAGAAATACAAAAATGCACATTACCCCAATAGAAGAATTTTCTGATTACAACTTGGTTGCGTCCTCACTGCCTCTAATTTTCCAAAAGGCACACAATGGTATTGGGTTACAGGGTGTTTTCAATTTTCTTCTGCTCAATCTGCTGGCCTTTTTTTTCGATGGCAGGATCTGAAAGGAGAAGGGAGAAAAAAACAACAATCCAGACCCCCCACCCCTAACACATGCAAAACATAACCACTAACAAATATGCAATCATATGAACAAAGATCTAGCTATACACACGACAGACATCCATGTATTGACATAAACACAGTACTTTACCCCAATACAAGATTTTTCAAGAAGAAAAAAAATCCAACAATACAATCCTATTTTGAAATCTCCTACAATCATCTCCATTCATCCCTACCTTTCACTACAAATCATCACTCACACACACACACACACACACACACACTCACACTAAAATTCACTTACGCACATCAAATATTTTTGTGAAATCTAAACGCTTGTACCTAGAGAAATACAAAAATGTACATTACCCCAATAAAAGGATTTTCTGATTACAACTTGCTTGCTTCCACTCTGCCACTAATTTTCCAAAAGGCGCACAACGGTATTGGGTCACAGGGCGTTTTCAATTGTCCTCTGCTCAATGTGCTGGCCTTCTCTTTAATAGCAGGATCTGAAAAGAGAAGAAAAAAGAAATAATCCAGACCCCCCACCCCAACACATGCAAAACATAACCACTAACAAATATGCAATCATACGAACAAAGATCTAGATATGAACACGACAGGCATCTGTGTGTTGACGTAAACACCGTACTTTACCCTAATACAAGAATATTCAAGAAGAAAAAATTCTTACGGTACAATCCTATTTTTATATCTGCAACAGTCATCTCCATTCATTCCTACCTTTCACTACAAATCATCACTCACACACACACACTCACACTAAAAGTCACTTACTCACATCAGATGTTTTTGTGAAAACGAAACGCTTGTACCTAGAGAAATACAAAAACGCATATTACCCCAATAGAAGAATTTTCTGATTACAACTTGGTTGCGTCCTCACTGACTCTAATTTTCCAAAAGGCACACAACGGTATTGGGTTACAGGGTGTTTTCAATTTTCTTCTGCTCAATCTGCTGGCCTTTTTTTTCGATGGCAGGATCTGAAAGGAGAAGGGAGAAAAAAAGAACAATCCAGACCCCCCACCCCTAACACATGCAAAACATAACCACTAACAAATATGCAATCATATGAACAAAGATCTAGCTATACACACGACAGACATCCATGTATTGACATAAACACAGTACTTTACCCCAATACAAGATTTTTCAAGAAGAAAAAAAATCCAACAATACAATCCTAGTTTGAAATCTCCTACAATCATCTCCATTCATCCCTACCTTTCACTACAAATCATCACTCACACACACACACACACACACACACTCACACTAAAATTCACTTACGCACATCAAATATTTTTGTGAAATCTAAACGCTTGTACCTAGAGAAATACAAAAATGTACATTACCCCAATAAAAGGATTTTCTGATTACAACTTGCTTGCTTCCACTCTGCCACTAATTTTCCAAAAGGCGCACAACGGTATTGGGTCACAGGGCGTTTTCAATTGTCCTCTGCTCAATGTGCTGGCCTTCTCTTTAATAGCAGGATCTGAAAAGAGAAGAAAAAAGAAACAATCCAGACCCCCCACCCCAACACATGCAAAACATAACCACTAACAAATATGCACTCATATGAACAAAGATCTAGATATGAACACGACAGGCATCTGTGTATTGACATAAGCACAGGATTTTACCCCAATAGAAGAATTTTCAAGAAGAAAAAAAATCCAACAATGCATTTCTATTTTTATTTTTACTACAATCATCTCCATTCATTCCTACCTTTCACTACAAATCATTACTCACACATACACACTGCTACTAAAATTCCCTTACGCACATCAGATTATTTTTGTAAACAGTAAACGCTTGTACATAGAGACATACAAACACATACATTACCCCAATAGAATAATTTTCTGATTACAACTTGGTTGCGTCCACACTGCCTCTACTTTTCCAAAATGTGCACAACAGTATTGGGTCACAGGACAATTTCAATTGTCTTCTGCTCAATGTGCTGGCCTTCTCTTTAATAGCAGGATCTGAAAAGAGAAGAAAAAAGAAACAATCCAGACCCCCCACCCCAACACATGCAAAACATAACAACTAACAAATATGCAATCATACGAACAAAGATCTAGATATTAAAACAACAGGCATCTATGTGTTGACATAAACACAGTACTTTACCCTAGTAGAAGAATATTCAAGAAAAACAAATTTCAACAGTACAATCCTATCTTTATATCTGCAACAATCATCACCATTCTTTCACTACAAATCATTACTCACACACACACACACACTCCCACTAAAATTCACTTACGCACATCAGATGTTTTTGTGAAAACGAAATGCTTGTACCTAGAGAAATACAAAAACGCACATTACCCCAATAGAAGAATTTTCTGATTACAACTTGGTTGCGTCCTCAATTCCTCTAATTTTCCAAAAGGCACACAATGGTATTGGGTTACAGGGTGTTTTCAATTTTCTTCTGCTCAATCTGCTGGCCTTTTTTTTCGATGGCAGGATCTGAAAGGAGAAGGGAGAATAAAACAACAATCCAGACCCCCCACCCCTAACACATGCAAAACATAACCACTAACAAATATGCAATCATATGAACAAAGATCTAGCTATACAGACGACAGACATCCATGTATTGACATAAACACAGTACTTTACCCCAATACAAGATTTTTCAAGAAGAAAAAAAATCCAACAATACAATCCTATTTTGAAATCTCCTACAATCATCTCCATTCATCCCTACCTTTCACTACAAATCATCACTCTCACACACACACACACACACACACACACACACACACACTCACACTAAAATTCACTTACGCACATCAAATATTTTTGTGAAATCTAAACGCTTGTACCTAGAGAAATACAAAAATGTACATTACCCCAATAAAAGGATTTTCTGATTACAACTTGCTTGCTTCCACTCTGCCACTAATTTTCCAAAAGGCGCACAACGGTATTGGGTCACAGGGCGTTTTCAATTGTCCTCTGCTCAATGTGCTGGCCTTCTCTTTAATAGCAGGATCTGAATAGAGAAGAAAAAAGAAACAATCCAGACCCCCCACCCCAACACATGCAAAACATAACCACTAACAAATATGCACTCATACGAACAAAGATCTAGATATGAACACGACAGGCATCTGTGTGTTGACGTAAACACCGTACTTTACCCTAATACAAGAATATTCAGGAAGAAAAAATTCTAACAGTACAATCCTATTTTTATATCTGCAACAATCATCTCCATTCATTCCTACCTTTCACTACAAATCATCACTCACACACACACTAAAACTCACTTACGCACATCAGATGTTTTTGTGAAAACGAAACGCTTGTACCTAGAGAAATACAAAAACGCACATTACCCCAATAGAAGAATTTTCTGATTACAACTTGGTTGCGTCCTCACTGCCTCTAATTTTCCAAAAGGCACACAACGGTATTGGGTTACAGGGTGTTTTCAATTTTCTTCTGCTCAATCTGCTGGCCTTTTTTTTCGATGGCAGGATCTGAAAGGAGAAGGGAGAAAAAAACAACAATCCAGAACCCCCACCCCTAACACATGCAAAACATAACCACTAACAAATATGCAATCATATGAACAAAGATCTAGCTATACACACGACAGACATCCATGTATTGACATAAACACAGTACTTTACCCCAATACAAGATTTTTCAAGAAGAAAAAAAATCCAACAATACAATCCTATTTTGAAATCTCCTACAATCATCTCCATTCATCCCTACCTTTCACTACAAATCATCACTCACACACACACACACACACACACACACACACACACACACACACACACACTCACACTAAAATTCACTTACGCACATCAAATATTTTTGTGAAATCTAAACGCTTGTACCTAGAAAAATACAAAAATGTACATTACCCCAATAAAAGGATTTTCTGATTACAACTTGCTTGCTTCCACTCTGCCACTAATTTTCCAAAAGGCGCACAACGGTATTGGGTCACAGGGCGTTTTCAATTGTCCTCTGCTCAATGTGCTGGCCTTCTCTTTAATAGCAGGATCTGAAAAGAGAAGAAAAAAGAAACAATCCAGACCCCCCACCCCAACACATGCAAAACATAACCACTAACAAATATGCAATCATATGAACAAAGATCTAGATATGAACATGACAGGCATCTGTGTATTGACATAAGCACAGGATTTTACCCCAATAGAAGAATTTTCAAGAAGAAAAAAAATCCAACAATGCATTTCTATTTTTATTTTTACTACAATCATCTCCATTCATTCCTACCTTTCACTACAAATCATTACTCACACATACACACTGCTACTAAAATTCCCTTACGCACATCAGATTATTTTTGTAAACAGTAAACGTTTGTACATAGAGAAATACAAACACGTACATTACCCCAATAGAAGAATTTTCTGATTACAACTTGGTTGCGTCCACACTGCCTCTACTTTTCCAAAACGCGCACAACAGTATTGGGTCACAGGACAATTTCAATTGTCTTCTGCTCAATGTGCTGGCCTTCTCTTTAATAGCAGGATCTGAAAAGAGAAGAAAAAAGAAACAATCCAGACCCCCCACCCCAACACATGCAAAACATAACCACTAACAAATATGCAATCATATGAACAAAGATCTAGCTATACAGACGACAGACATCCATGTATTGACATAAACACAGTACTTTACCCCAATACAAGATTTTTCAAGAAGAAAAAAAATCCAACAATACAATCCTATTTTGAAATCTCCTACAATCATCTCCATTCATCCCTACCTTTCACTACAAATCATCACTCACACACACACACACACACACACACTCACACTAAAATTCACTTACGCACATCAAACATTTTTGTGAAATCTAAACGCTTGTACCTAGAGAAATACAAAAATGTACATTACCCCAATAAAAGGATTTTCTGATTACAACTTGCTTGCTTCCACTCTGCCACTAATTTTCCAAAAGGCGCACAACGGTATTGGGTCACAGGGCGTTTTCAATTGTCCTCTGCTCAATGTGCTGGCCTTCTCTTTAATAGCAGGATCTGAAAAAAGAAGAAAAAAGAAACAATCCAGACCCCCCACCCCAACACATGCAAAACATAACCACTAACAAATATGCACTCATATGAACAAAGATCTAGATATGAACACGACAGGCATCTGTGTATTGACATAAGCACAGGATTTTACCCCAATAGAAGAATTTTCAAGAAGAAAAAAAATCCAACAATGCATTTCTATTTTTATTTTTACTACAATCATCTCCATTCATTCCTACCTTTCACTACAAATCATTACTCACACATACACACTGCTACTAAAATTCCCTTACGCACATCAGATTATTTTTGTAAACAGTAAACGTTTGTACATAGAGAAATACAAACACGTACATTACCCCAATAGAAGAATTTTCTGATTACAACTTGGTTGCGTCCACACTGCCTCTACTTTTCCAAAACGCGCACAACAGTATTGGGTCACAGGACAATTTCAATTGTCTTCTGCTCAATGTGCTGGCCTTCTCTTTAATAGCAGGATCTGAAAAGAGAAGAAAAAAGAAACAATCCAGACCCCCCACCCCAACACATGCAAAACATAACCACTAACAAATATGCAATCATATGAACAAAGATCTAGATATTAAAACAACAGGCATCTATGTGTTGACATAAACACAGTACTTTACCCTAGTAGAAGGATATTCAAGAAAAAATAAATTCCAACAGTACAATCCTATCTTTCTATCTGCAACAATCATCTCCATTATTTCCTACCTTTCACTACAAATCATTACTCACACACACACACACACTCCCACTAAAATTCACTTACGCACATCAGATGTTTTTGTGAAAACGAAACGCTTGTGCCTAGAGAGATACAAAAACGCACATTACCCCAATAGAAGAATTTTCTGATTACAACTTGGTTGCGTCCTCACTGCCTCTAATTTTCCAAAAGGCACACAACGGTATTGGGTTACAGGGTGTTTTCAATTTTCTTCTGCTCAATCTGCTGGCCTTTTTTTTTCGATGGCAGGATCTGAAAGGAGAAGGGAGAAAAAAACAACAATCCAGACCCCCCACCCCTAACACATGCAAAACATAACCACTAACAAATATGCAATCATATGAACAAAGATCTAGCTATACATACGACAGACATCCATGTATTGACATAAACACAGTACTTTACCCCAATACAAGATTTTTCAAGAAGAAAAAAAATCCAACAATACAATCCTATTTTGAAATCTCCTACAATCATCTCCATTCATCCCTACCTTTCACTACAAATCATCACTCACACACACACACACACACACACACACTCACACTAAAATTCACTTACGCACATCAAATATTTTTGTGAAATCTAAACGCTTGTACCTAGAGAAATACAAAAATGTACATTACCCCAATAAAAGGATTTTCTGATTACAACTTGCTTGCTTCCACTCTGCCACTAATTTTCCAAAAGGCGCACAACGGTATTGGGTCACAGGGCGTTTTCAATTGTCCTCTGCTCAATGTGCTGGCCTTCTCTTTAATAGCAGGATCTGAATAGAGAAGAAAAAAGAAACAATCCAGACCCCCCACCCCAACACATGCAAAACATAACCACTAACAAATATGCACTCATACGAACAAAGATCTAGATATGAACACGACAGGCATCTGTGTGTTGACGTAAACACCGTACTTTACCCTAATACAAGAATATTCAGGAAGAAAAAATTCTAACAGTACAATCCTATTTTTATATCTGCAACAATCATCTCCATTCATTCCTACCTTTCACTACAAATCATCACTCACACACACACACTCACACTCACACTAAAATTCACTTACGCACATCAAATATTTTTGTGAAATCTAAACGCTTGTACCTAGAGAAATACAAAAATGTACATTACCCCAATAAAAGGATTTTCTGATTACAACTTGCTTGCTTCCACTCTGCCACTAATTTTCCAAAAGGCGCACAACGGTATTGGGTCACAGGGCGTTTTCAATTGTCCTCTGCTCAATGTGCTGGCCTTCTCTTTAATAGCAGGATCTGAAAAGAGAAGAAAAAAGAAACAATCCAGACCCCCCACCCCAACACATGCAAAACATAACCACTAACAAATATGCACTCATATGAACAAAGATCTAGATATGAACACGACAGGCATCTGTGTATTGACATAAGCACAGGATTTTACCCCAATAGAAGAATTTTCAAGAAGAAAAAAAATCCAACAATGCATTTCTATTTTTATTTTTACTACAATCATCTCCATTCATTCCTACCTTTCACTACAAATCATTACTCACACATACACACTGCTACTAAAATTCCCTTACGCACATCAGATTATTTTTGTAAACAGTAAACGCTTGTACATAGAGACATACAAACACATACATTACCCCAATAGAACAATTTTCTGATTACAACTTGGTTGCGTCCACACTGCCTCTACTTTTCCAAAATGTGCACAACAGTATTGGGTCACAGGACAATTTCAATTGTCTTCTGCTCAATGTGCTGGCCTTCTCTTTAATAGCAGGATCTGAAAAGAGAAGAAAAAAGAAACAATCCAGACCCCCCACCCCAACACATGCAAAACATAACCACTAACAAATATGCAATCATACGAACAAAGATCTAGATATTAAAACAACAGGCATCTATGTATTGACATAAACACAGTACTTTACCCTAGTAGAAGATTATTCAAGAAAAACAAATTTCAACAGTACAATCCTATTTTTATATCTGCAACAATCATCTCCATTCATTCCTACCTTTCACTACAAATCATCACTCACACACACACTAAAACTCACTTACGCACATCAGATGTTTTTGTGAAAACGAAACGCTTGTACCTAGAGAAATACAAAAACGCACATTACCCCAATAGAAGAATTTTCTGATTACAACTTGGTTGCGTCCTCACTGCCTCTAATTTTCCAAAAGGCACACAACGGTATTGGGTTACAGGGTGTTTTCAATTTTCTTCTGCTCAATCTGCTGGCCTTTTTTTTCGATGGCAGGATCTGAAAGGAGAAGGGAGAAAAAAACAACAATCCAGAACCCCCACCCCTAACACATGCAAAACATAACCACTAACAAATATGCAATCATATGAACAAAGATCTAGCTATACACACGACAGACATCCATGTATTGACATAAACACAGTACTTTACCCCAATACAAGATTTTTCAAGAAGAAAAAAAATCCAACAATACAATCCTATTTTGAAATCTCCTACAATCATCTCCATTCATCCCTACCTTTCACTACAAATCATCACTCACACACACACACACACACACACACACACACACACACACACACACACACACACACACACACACACACACACACTCACACTAAAATTCACTTACGCACATCAAATATTTTTGTGAAATCTAAACGCTTGTACCTAGAAAAATACAAAAATGTACATTACCCCAATAAAAGGATTTTCTGATTACAACTTGCTTGCTTCCACTCTGCCACTAATTTTCCAAAAGGCGCACAACGGTATTGGGTCACAGGGCGTTTTCAATTGTCCTCTGCTCAATGTGCTGGCCTTCTCTTTAATAGCAGGATCTGAAAAGAGAAGAAAAAAGAAACAATCCAGACCCCCCACCCCAACACATGCAAAACATAACCACTAACAAATATGCAATCATATGAACAAAGATCTAGATATGAACATGACAGGCATCTGTGTATTGACATAAGCACAGGATTTTACCCCAATAGAAGAATTTTCAAGAAGAAAAAAAATCCAACAATGCATTTCTATTTTTATTTTTACTACAATCATCTCCATTCATTCCTACCTTTCACTACAAATCATTACTCACACATACACACTGCTACTAAAATTCCCTTACGCACATCAGATTATTTTTGTAAACAGTAAACGTTTGTACATAGAGAAATACAAACACGTACATTACCCCAATAGAAGAATTTTCTGATTACAACTTGGTTGCGTCCACACTGCCTCTACTTTTCCAAAACGCGCACAACAGTATTGGGTCACAGGACAATTTCAATTGTCTTCTGCTCAATGTGCTGGCCTTCTCTTTAATAGCAGGATCTGAAAAGAGAAGAAAAAAGAAACAATCCAGACCCCCCACCCCAACACATGCAAAACATAACCACTAACAAATATGCAATCATATGAACAAAGATCTAGCTATACAGACGACAGACATCCATGTATTGACATAAACACAGTACTTTACCCCAATACAAGATTTTTCAAGAAGAAAAAAAATCCAACAATACAATCCTATTTTGAAATCTCCTACAATCATCTCCATTCATCCCTACCTTTCACTACAAATCATCACTCACACACACACACACACACACACACACTCACACTAAAATTCACTTACGCACATCAAACATTTTTGTGAAATCTAAACGCTTGTACCTAGAGAAATACAAAAATGTACATTACCCCAATAAAAGGATTTTCTGATTACAACTTGCTTGCTTCCACTCTGCCACTAATTTTCCAAAAGGCGCACAACGGTATTGGGTCACAGGGCGTTTTCAATTGTCCTCTGCTCAATGTGCTGGCCTTCTCTTTAATAGCAGGATCTGAAAAGAGAAGAAAAAAGAAACAATCCAGACCCCCCACCCCAACACATGCAAAACATAACCACTAACAAATATGCACTCATATGAACAAAGATCTAGATATGAACACGACAGGCATCTGTGTATTGACATAAGCACAGGATTTTACCCCAATAGAAGAATTTTCAAGAAGAAAAAAAATCCAACAATGCATTTCTATTTTTATTTTTACTACAATCATCTCCATTCATTCCTACCTTTCACTACAAATCATTACTCACACATACACACTGCTACTAAAATTCCCTTACGCACATCAGATTATTTTTGTAAACAGTAAACGTTTGTACATAGAGAAATACAAACACGTACATTACCCCAATAGAAGAATTTTCTGATTACAACTTGGTTGCGTCCACACTGCCTCTACTTTTCCAAAACGCGCACAACAGTATTGGGTCACAGGACAATTTCAATTGTCTTCTGCTCAATGTGCTGGCCTTCTCTTTAATAGCAGGATCTGAAAAGAGAAGAAAAAAGAAACAATCCAGACCCCCCACCCCAACACATGCAAAACATAACCACTAACAAATATGCAATCATATGAACAAAGATCTAGATATTAAAACAACAGGCATCTATGTGTTGACATAAACACAGTACTTTACCCTAGTAGAAGGATATTCAAGAAAAATAAATTCCAACAGTACAATCCTATCTTTCTATCTGCAACAATCATCTCCATTATTTCCTACCTTTCACTACAAATCATTACTCACACACACACACACACTCCCACTAAAATTCACTTACGCACATCAGATGTTTTTGTGAAAACGAAACGCTTGTGCCTAGAGAGATACAAAAACGCACATTACCCCAATAGAAGAATTTTCTGATTACAACTTGGTTGCGTCCTCACTGCCTCTAATTTTCCAAAAGGCACACAACGGTATTGGGTTACAGGGTGTTTTCAATTTTCTTCTGCTCAATCTGCTGGCCTTTTTTTTCGATGGCAGGATCTGAAAGGAGAAGGGAGAAAAAAACAACAATCCAGACCCCCCACCCCTAACACATGCAAAACATAACCACTAACAAATATGCAATCATATGAACAAAGATCTAGCTATACATACGACAGACATCCATGTATTGACATAAACACAGTACTTTACCCCAATACAAGATTTTTCAAGAAGAAAAAAAATCCAACAATACAATCCTATTTTGAAATCTCCTACAATCATCTCCATTCATCCCTACCTTTCACTACAAATCATCACTCACACACACACACACACACACACACACACACACACACACACACACACACACTCACACTAAAATTCACTTACGCACATCAAATATTTTTGTGAAATCTAAACGCTTGTACCTAGAGAAATACAAAAATGTACATTACCCCAATAAAAGGATTTTCTGATTACAACTTGCTTGCTTCCACTCTGCCACTAATTTTCCAAAAGGCGCACAACGGTATTGGGTCACAGGGCGTTTTCAATTGTCCTCTGCTCAATGTGCTGGCCTTCTCTTTAATAGCAGGATCTGAATAGAGAAGAAAAAAGAAACAATCCAGACCCCCCACCCCAACACATGCAAAACATAACCACTAACAAATATGCACTCATACGAACAAAGATCTAGATATGAACACGACAGGCATCTGTGTGTTGACGTAAACACCGTACTTTACCCTAATACAAGAATATTCAGGAAGAAAAAATTCTAACAGTACAATCCTATTTTTATATCTGCAACAATCATCTCCATTCATTCCTACCTTTCACTACAAATCATCACTCACACACACACACTCACACTCACACTAAAATTCACTTACGCACATCAAATATTTTTGTGAAATCTAAACGCTTGTACCTAGAGAAATACAAAAATGTACATTACCCCAATAAAAGGATTTTCTGATTACAACTTGCTTGCTTCCACTCTGCCACTAATTTTCCAAAAGGCGCACAACGGTATTGGGTCACAGGGCGTTTTCAATTGTCCTCTGCTCAATGTGCTGGCCTTCTCTTTAATAGCAGGATCTGAAAAGAGAAGAAAAAAGAAACAATCCAGACCCCCCACCCCAACACATGCAAAACATAACCACTAACAAATATGCACTCATATGAACAAAGATCTAGATATGAACACGACAGGCATCTGTGTATTGACATAAGCACAGGATTTTACCCCAATAGAAGAATTTTCAAGAAGAAAAAAAATCCAACAATGCATTTCTATTTTTATTTTTACTACAATCATCTCCATTCATTCCTACCTTTCACTACAAATCATTACTCACACATACACACTGCTACTAAAATTCCCTTACGCACATCAGATTATTTTTGTAAACAGTAAACGCTTGTACATAGAGACATACAAACACATACATTACCCCAATAGAACAATTTTCTGATTACAACTTGGTTGCGTCCACACTGCCTCTACTTTTCCAAAATGTGCACAACAGTATTGGGTCACAGGACAATTTCAATTGTCTTCTGCTCAATGTGCTGGCCTTCTCTTTAATAGCAGGATCTGAAAAGAGAAGAAAAAAGAAACAATCCAGACCCCCCACCCCAACACATGCAAAACATAACCACTAACAAATATGCAATCATACGAACAAAGATCTAGATATTAAAACAACAGGCATCTATGTATTGACATAAACACAGTACTTTACCCTAGTAGAAGATTATTCAAGAAAAACAAATTTCAACAGTACAATCCTATCTTAATATCTGCAACAATCATCACCATTCTTTCCTACCTTTCACTACAAATCATTACTCACACACACACACACACTCCCACTAAAATTCACTTACGCACATCAGATGTTTTTGTGAAAACGAAATGCTTGTACCTAGAGAAATACAAAAACGCACATTACCCCAATAGAAGAATTTTCTGATTACAACTTGGTTGCGTCCTCACTGCCTCTAATTTTCCAAAAGGCACACAATGGTATTGGGTTACAGGGTGTTTTCAATTTTCTTCTGCTCAATCTGCTGGCCTTTTTTTTCGATGGCAGGATCTGAAAGGAGAAGGGAGAATAAAACAACAATCCAGACCCCCCACCCCTAACACATGCAAAACATAACCACTAACAAATATGCAATCATATGAACAAAGATCTAGCTATACAGACGACAGACATCCATGTATTGACATAAACACAGTACTTTACCCCAATACAAGATTTTTCAAGAAGAAAAAAAATCCAACAATACAATCCTATTTTGAAATCTCCTACAATCATCTCCATTCATCCCTACCTTTCACTACAAATCATCACTCACACACACACACACACACACACACACACACACACACACACACACACACACACACACTCACACTAAAATTCACTTACGCACATCAAATATTTTTGTGAAATCTAAACGCTTGTACCTAGAGAAATACAAAAATGTACATTACCCCAATAAAAGGATTTTCTGATTACAACTTGCTTGCTTCCACTCTGCCACTAATTTTCCAAAAGGCGCACAACGGTATTGGGTCACAGGGCGTTTTCAATTGTCCTCTGCTCAATGTGCTGGCCTTCTCTTTAATAGCAGGATCTGAATAGAGAAGAAAAAAGAAACAATCCAGACCCCCCACCCCAACACATGCAAAACATAACCACTAACAAATATGCACTCATACGAACAAAGATCTAGATATGAACACGACAGGCATCTGTGTGTTGACGTAAACACCGTACTTTACCCTAATACAAGAATATTCAGGAAGAAAAAATTCTGACAGTACAATCCTATTTTTATATCTGCAACAATCATCTCCATTCATTCCTACCTTTCACTACAAATCATCACTCACACACACACTAAAACTCACTTACGCACATCAGATGTTTTTGTGAAAACGAAACGCTTGTACCTAGAGAAATACAAAAATGCACATTACCCCAATAGAAGAATTTTCTGATTACAACTTGGTTGCGTCCTCACTGCCTCTAATTTTCCAAAAGGCACACAATGGTATTGGGTTACAGGGTGTTTTCAATTTTCTTCTGCTCAATCTGCTGGCCTTTTTTTTCGATGGCAGGATCTGAAAGGAGAAGGGAGAAAAAAACAACAATCCAGACCCCCCACCCCTAACACATGCAAAACATAACCACTAACAAATATGCAATCATATGAACAAAGATCTAGCTATACACACGACAGACATCCATGTATTGACATAAACACAGTACTTTACCCCAATACAAGATTTTTCAAGAAGAAAAAAAATCCAACAATACAATCCTATTTTGAAATCTCCTACAATCATCTCCATTCATCCCTACCTTTCACTACAAATCATCACTCACACACACACACACACACACACACACACACACACACACACACACACACACACACACACACACACACACACACACACTCACACTAAAATTCACTTACGCACATCAAATATTTTTGTGAAATCTAAACGCTTGTACCTAGAGAAATACAAAAATGTACATTACCCCAATAAAAGGATTTTCTGATTACAACTTGCTTGCTTCCACTCTGCCACTAATTTTCCAAAAGGCGCACAACGGTATTGGGTCACAGGGCGTTTTCAATTGTCCTCTGCTCAATGTGCTGGCCTTCTCTTTAATAGCAGGATCTGAAAAGAGAAGAAAAAAGAAATAATCCAGACCCCCCACCCCAACACATGCAAAACATAACCACTAACAAATATGCAATCATACGAACAAAGATCTAGATATGAACACGACAGGCATCTGTGTGTTGACGTAAACACCGTACTTTACCCTAATACAAGAATATTCAAGAAGAAAAAATTCTTACGGTACAATCCTATTTTTATATCTGCAACAGTCATCTCCATTCATTCCTACCTTTCACTACAAATCATCACTCACACACACACACTCACACTAAAAGTCACTTACTCACATCAGATGTTTTTGTGAAAACGACACGCTTGTACCTAGAGAAATACAAAAACGCATATTACCCCAATAGAAGAATTTTCTGATTACAACTTGGTTGCGTCCTCACTGACTCTAATTTTCCAAAAGGCACACAACGGTATTGGGTTACAGGGTGTTTTCAATTTTCTTCTGCTCAATCTGCTGGCCTTTTTTTTCGATGGCAGGATCTGAAAGGAGAAGGGAGAAAAAAAGAACAATCCAGACCCCCCACCCCTAACACATGCAAAACATAACCACTAACAAATATGCAATCATATGAACAAAGATCTAGCTATACACACGACAGACATCCATGTATTGACATAAACACAGTACTTTACCCCAATACAAGATTTTTCAAGAAGAAAAAAAATCCAACAATACAATCCTATTTTGAAATCTCCTACAATCATCTCCATTCATCCCTACCTTTCACTACAAATGATCACTCACACACACACACACACACACACACACACACACACTCACACTAAAATTCACTTACGCACATCAAATATTTTTGTGAAATCTAAACGCTTGTACCTAGAGAAATACAAAAATGTACATTACCCCAATAAAAGGATTTTCTGATTACAACTTGCTTGCTTCCACTCTGCCACTAATTTTCCAAAAGGCGCACAACGGTATTGGGTCACAGGGCGTTTTCAATTGTCCTCTGCTCAATGTGCTGGCCTTCTCTTTAATAGCAGGATCTGAATAGAGAAGAAAAAAGAAACAATCCAGACCCCCCACCCCAACACATGCAAAACATAACCACTAACAAATATGCAATCATATGAACAAAGATCTAGCTATACAGACGACAGACATCCATGTATTGACATAAACACAGTACTTTACCCCAATACAAGATTTTTCAAGAAGAAAAAAAATCCAACAATACAATCCTATTTTGAAATCTCCTACAATCATCTCCATTCATCCCTACCTTTCACTACAAATCATCACTCACACACACACACACACACACACACACACACTCACACTAAAATTCACTTACGCACATCAAATATTTTTGTGAAATCTAAACGCTTGTACCTAGAGAAATACAAAAATGTACATTACCCCAATAAAAGGATTTTCTGATTACAACTTGCTTGCTTCCACTCTGCCACTAATTTTCCAAAAGGCGCACAACGGTATTGGGTCACAGGGCGTTTTCAATTGTCCTCTGCTCAATGTGCTGGCCTTCTCTTTAATAGCAGGATCTGAAAAGAGAAGAAAAAAGAAACAATCCAGACCCCCCACCCCAACACATGCAAAACATAACCACTAACAAATATGCACTCATATGAACAAAGATCTAGATATGAACACGACAGGCATCTGTGTATTGACATAAGCACAGGATTTTACCCCAATAGAAGAATTTTCAAGAAGAAAAAAAATCCAACAATGCATTTCTATTTTTATTTTTACTACAATCATCTCCATTCATTCCTACCTTTCACTACAAATCATTACTCACACATACACACTGCTACTAAAATTCCCTTACGCACATCAGATTATTTTTGTAAACAGTAAACGTTTGTACATAGAGAAATACAAACACGTACATTACCCCAATAGAAGAATTTTCTGATTACAACTTGGTTGCGTCCACACTGCCTCTACTTTTCCAAAACGCGCACAACAGTATTGGGTCACAGGACAATTTCAATTGTCTTCTGCTCAATGTGCTGGCCTTCTCTTTAATAGCAGGATCTGAAAAGAGAAGAAAAAAGAAACAATCCAGACCCCCCACCCCAACACATGCAAAACATAACCACTAACAAATATGCAATCATATGAACAAAGATCTAGCTATACAGACGACAGACATCCATGTATTGACATAAACACAGTACTTTACCCCAATACAGGATTTTTCAAGAAGAAAAAAAATCCAACAATACAATCCTATTTTGAAATCTCCTACAATCATCTCCATTCATCCCTACCTTTCACTACAAATCATCACTCACACACACACACACACACACACACACACTCACACTAAAATTCACTTACGCACATCAAATATTTTTGTGAAATCTAAACGCTTGTACCTAGAGAAATACAAAAATGTACATTACCCCAATAAAAGGATTTTCTGATTACAACTTGCTTGCTTCCACTCTGCCACTAATTTTCCAAAAGGCGCACAACGGTATTGGGTCACAGGGCGTTTTCAATTGTCCTCTGCTCAATGTGCTGGCCTTCTCTTTAATAGCAGGATCTGAAAAGAGAAGAAAAAAGAAACAATCCAGACCCCCCACCCCAACACATGCAAAACATAACCACTAACAAATATGCACTCATATGAACAAAGATCTAGATATGAACACGACAGGCATCTGTGTATTGACATAAGCACAGGATTTTACCCCAATAGAAGAATTTTCAAGAAGAAAAAAAATCCAACAATGCATTTCTATTTTTATTTTTACTACAATCATCTCCATTCATTCCTACCTTTCACTACAAATCATTACTCACACATACACACTGCTACTAAAATTCCCTTACGCACATCAGATTATTTTTGTAAACAGTAAACGTTTGTACATAGAGAAATACAAACACGTACATTACCCCAATAGAAGAATTTTCTGATTACAACTTGGTTGCGTCCACACTGCCTCTACTTTTCCAAAACGCGCACAACAGTATTGGGTCACAGGACAATTTCAATTGTCTTCTGCTCAATGTGCTGGCCTTCTCTTTAATAGCAGGATCTGAAAAGAGAAGAAAAAAGAAACAATCCAGACCCCCCACCCCAACACATGCAAAACATAACCACTAACAAATATGCAATCATATGAACAAAGATCTAGATATTAAAACAACAGGCATCTATGTGTTGACATAAACACAGTACTTTACCCTAGTAGAAGGATATTCAAGAAAAATAAATTCCAACAGTACAATCCTATCCTTCTATCTGCAACAATCATCTCCATTATTTCCTACCTTTCACTACAAATCATTACTCACACACACACACACTCCCACTAAAATTCACTTACGCACATCAGATGTTTTTGTAAAAAAACGAAATGCTTGTGCCTAGAGAGATACAAAAACGCACATTACCCCAATAGAAGAATTTTCTGATTACAACTTGGTTGCGTCCTCACTGCCTCTAATTTTCCAAAAGGCACACAACGGTATTGGGTTACAGGGTGTTTTCAATTTTCTTCTGCTCAATCTGCTGGCCTTTTTTTTCGATGGCAGGATCTGAAAGGAGAAGGGAGAAAAAAACAACAATCCAGACCCCCCACCCCTAACACATGCAAAACATAACCACTAACAAATATGCAATCATATGAACAAAGATCTAGCTATACACACGACAGACATCCATGTATTGACATAAACACAGTACTTTACCCCAATACAAGATTTTTCAAGAAGAAAAAAAATCCAACAATACAATCCTATTTTGAAATCTCCTACAATCATCTCCATTCATCCCTACCTTTCACTACAAATCATCACTCACACACACACACACACACTCACACTAAAATTCACTTACGCACATCAAATATTTTTGTGAAATCTAAACGCTTGTACCTAGAGAAATACAAAAATGTACATTACCCCAATAAAAGGATTTTCTGATTACAACTTGCTTGCTTCCACTCTGCCACTAATTTTCCAAAAGGCGCACAACGGTATTGGGTCACAGGGCGTTTTCAATTGTCCTCTGCTCAATGTGCTGGCCTTCTCTTTAATAGCAGGATCTGAATAGAGAAGAAAAAAGAAGCAATCCAGACCCCCCACCCCAACACATGCAAAACATAACCACTAACAAATATGCAATCATATGAACAAAGATCTAGCTATACAGACGACAGACATCCATGTATTGACATAAACACAGTACTTTACCCCAATACAAGATTTTTCAAGAAGAAAAAAAATCCAACAATACAATCCTATTTTGAAATCTCCTACAATCATCTCCATTCATCCCTACCTTTCACTACAAATCATCACTCACACACACACACACACACACACACACACACACACACACACACACACACACACACACTCACACTAAAATTCACTTACGCACATCAAATATTTTTGTGAAATCTAAACGCTTGTACCTAGAGAAATACAAAAATGTACATTACCCCAATAAAAGGATTTTCTGATTACAACTTGCTTGCTTCCACTCTGCCACTAATTTTCCAAAAGGCGCACAACGGTATTGGGTCACAGGGCGTTTTCAATTGTCCTCTGCTCAATGTGCTGGCCTTCTCTTTAATAGCAGGATCTGAAAAGAGAAGAAAAAAGAAACAATCCAGACCCCCCACCCCAACACATGCAAAACATAACCACTAACAAATATGCACTCATATGAACAAAGATCTAGATATGAACACGACAGGCATCTGTGTATTGACATAAGCACAGGATTTTACCCCAATAGAAGAATTTTCAAGAAGAAAAAAAATCCAACAATGCATTTCTATTTTTATTTTTACTACAATCATCTCCATTCATTCCTACCTTTCACTACAAATCATTACTCACACATACACACTGCTACTAAAATTCCCTTACGCACATCAGATTATTTTTGTAAACAGTAAACGTTTGTACATAGAGAAATACAAACACGTACATTACCCCAATAGAAGAATTTTCTGATTACAACTTGGTTGCGTCCACACTGCCTCTACTTTTCCAAAACGCGCACAACAGTATTGGGTCACAGGACAATTTCAATTGTCTTCTGCTCAATGTGCTGGCCTTCTCTTTAATAGCAGGATCTGAAAAGAGAAGAAAAAAGAAACAGTCCAGACCCCCCACCCCAACACATGCAAAACATAACCACTAACAAATATGCAATCATATGAACAAAGATCTAGCTATACAGACGACAGACATCCATGTATTGACATAAACACAGTAC
Source organism: Hyperolius riggenbachi (assembly GCF_040937935.1). NCBI lineage: Eukaryota > Metazoa > Chordata > Amphibia > Anura > Hyperoliidae > Hyperolius > Hyperolius riggenbachi. Next base: position 423,483,272 of record NC_090648.1, on the reverse strand, counting down.
TTTACCCCAATACAGGATTTTTCAAGAAGAAAAAAAATCCAACAATACAATCCTATTTTGAAATCTCCTACAATCATCTCCATTCATCCCTACCTTTCACTACAAATCATCACTCACACACACACACACACACACACACACTCACACTAAAATTCACTTACGCACATCAAATATTTTTGTGAAATCTAAACGCTTGTACCTAGAGAAATACAAAAATGTACATTACCCCAATAAAAGGATTTTCTGATTACAACTTGCTTGCTTCCACTCTGCCACTAATTTTCCAAAAGGCGCACAACGGTATTGGGTCACAGGGCGTTTTCAATTGTCCTCTGCTCAATGTGCTGGCCTTCTCTTTAATAGCAGGATCTGAAAAGAGAAGAAAAAAGAAACAATCCAGACCCCCCACCCCAACACATGCAAAACATAACCACTAACAAATATGCACTCATATGAACAAAGATCTAGATATGAACACGACAGGCATCTGTGTATTGACATAAGCACAGGATTTTACCCCAATAGAAGAATTTTCAAGAAGAAAAAAAATCCAACAATGCATTTCTATTTTTATTTTTACTACAATCATCTCCATTCATTCCTACCTTTCACTACAAATCATTACTCACACATACACACTGCTACTAAAATTCCCTTACGCACATCAGATTATTTTTGTAAACAGTAAACGTTTGTACATAGAGAAATACAAACACGTACATTACCCCAATAGAAGAATTTTCTGATTACAACTTGGTTGCGTCCATACTGCCTCTACTTTTCCAAAACGCGCACAACAGTATTGGGTCACAGGACAATTTCAATTGTCTTCTGCTCAATGTGCTGGCCTTCTCTTTAATAGCAGGATCTGAAAAGAGAAGAAAAAAGAAACAATCCAGACCCCCCACCCCAACACATGCAAAACATAACCACTAACAAATATGCAATCATATGAACAAAGATCTAGATATTAAAACAACAGGCATCTATGTGTTGACATAAACACAGTACTTTACCCTAGTAGAAGGATATTCAAGAAAAATAAATTCCAACAGTACAATCCTATCTTTCTATCTGCAACAATCATCTCCATTATTTCCTACCTTTCACTACAAATCATTACTCACACACACACACACTCCCACTAAAATTCACTTACGCACATCAGATGTTTTTGTGAAAACGAAATGCTTGTGCCTAGAGAGATACAAAAACGCACATTACCCCAATAGAAGAATTTTCTGATTACAACTTGGTTGCGTCCTCACTGCCTCTAATTTTCCAAAAGGCACACAACGGTATTGGGTTACAGGGTGTTTTCAATTTTCTTCTGCTCAATCTGCTGGCCTTTTTTTTCGATGGCAGGATCTGAAAGGAGAAGGGAGAAAAAAACAACAATCCAGACCCCCCACCCCTAACACATGCAAAACATAACCACTAACAAATATGCAATCATATGAACAAAGATCTAGCTATACACACGACAGACATCCATGTATTGACATAAACACAGTACTTTACCCCAATACAAGATTTTTCAAGAAGAAAAAAAATCCAACAATACAATCCTATTTTGAAATCTCCTACAATCATCTCCATTCATCCCTACCTTTCACTACAAATCATCACTCACACACACACACACACACACACACACACACACTCACACTAAAATTCACTTACGCACATCAAATATTTTTGTGAAATCTAAACGCTTGTACCTAGAGAAATACAAAAATGTACATTACCCCAATAAAATGATTTTCTGATTACAACTTGCTTGCTTCCACTCTGCCACTAATTTTCCAAAAGGCGCACAACGGTATTGGGTCACAGGGCGTTTTCAATTGTCCTCTGCTCAATGTGCTGGCCTTCTCTTTAATAGCAGGATCTGAATAGAGAAGAAAAAAGAAACAATCCAGACCCCCCACCCCAACACATGCAAAACATAACTACTAACAAATATGCAATCATATGAACAAAGATCTAGCTATACAGACGACAGACATCCATGTATTGACATAAACACAGTACTTTACCCCAATACAAGATTTTTCAAGAAGAAAAAAAATCCAACAATACAATCCTATTTTGAAATCTCCTACAATCATCTCCATTCATCCCTACCTTTCACTACAAATCATCACTCACACACACACACACACACACACACACACACACACACACACACACACACACACACTCACACTAAAATTCACTTACGCACATCAAATATTTTTGTGAAATCTAAACGCTTGTACCTAGAGAAATACAAAAATGTACATTACCCCAATAAAAGGATTTTCTGATTACAACTTGCTTGCTTCCACTCTGCCACTAATTTTCCAAAAGGCGCACAACGGTATTGGGTCACAGGGCGTTTTCAATTGTCCTCTGCTCAATGTGCTGGCCTTCTCTTTAATAGCAGGATCTGAAAAGAGAAGAAAAAAGAAACAATCCAGACCCCCCACCCCAACACATGCAAAACATAACCACTAACAAATATGCACTCATATGAACAAAGATCTAGATATGAACACGACAGGCATCTGTGTATTGACATAAGCACAGGATTTTACCCCAATAGAAGAATTTTCAAGAAGAAAAAAAATCCAACAATGCATTTCTATTTTTATTTTTACTACAATCATCTCCATTCATTCCTACCTTTCACTACAAATCATTACTCACACATACACACTGCTACTAAAATTCCCTTACGCACATCAGATTATTTTTGTAAACAGTAAACGTTTGTACATAGAGAAATACAAACACGTACATTACCCCAATAGAAGAATTTTCTGATTACAACTTGGTTGCGTCCACACTGCCTCTACTTTTCCAAAACGCGCACAACAGTATTGGGTCACAGGACAATTTCAATTGTCTTCTGCTCAATGTGCTGGCCTTCTCTTTAATAGCAGGATCTGAAAAGAGAAGAAAAAATAAACAATCCAGACCCCCCACCCCAACACATGCAAAACATAACCACTAACAAATATGCAATCATATGAACAAAGATCTAGATATTAAAACAACAGGCATCTATGTGTTGAAATAAACACAGTACTTTACCCTAGTAGAAGGATATTCAAGAAAAATAAATTCCAACAGTACAATCCTATCTTTCTATCTGCAACAATCATCTCCATTATTTCCTACCTTTCACTACAAATCATTACTCACACACACACACACACACTCCCACTAAAATTCACTTACGCACATCAGATGTTTTTGTGAAAACGAAACGCTTGTGCCTAGAGAGATACAAAAACGCACATTACCCCAATAGAAGAATTTTCTGATTACAACTTGGTTGCGTCCTCACTGCCTCTAATTTTCCAAAAGGCACACAACGGTATTGGGTTACAGGGTGTTTTCAATTTTCTTCTGCTCAATCTGCTGGCCTTTTTTTTCGATGGCAGGATCTGAAAGGAGAAGGGAGAAAAAAACAACAATCCAGACCCCCCACCCCTAACACATGCAAAACATAACCACTAACAAATATGCAATTTTTCATTTTACTTCATTTTAAGCAATACCAGTTGCCTGGCTGTCCTGCTGATCCTCTGCCTCTAATACTTCTCACCTCTGAACTGAGTCCACCACAGGGTGGGGGGGGGGGGTGTACAAATAGAGGCAGAGAGCTGGAACAGAGTCACAGGGGGTACAAACGGAGGCACAGAGGGGGTACAGAGACACAGGAGGTACAAAAAAAGGCACGGGGGTATAAAAAAGGCATAGCAGGTACACACAGAGGTACAGAGGCACAAGGGGTACAAACTGAGGTACAGGAGGTACAAACCTGGGTGAGGGTTACAAAAAGAGGCACAGGGGTGTACAAATGGAGGCACAGGGGGTACAAATAGAGACACAGGGAGTACAAAAAGAGGCAGAGTGGGTACAAACAAAGTTACAGAGTCACGGGGGGGGGGGGGGGGAGGGACACAGGAGGTACAAACAGAGACACAGGGTACAAAAAGAGGCATAGTGGGTACACACAGAGGTACAGAGGCACAAGGGGTACAAACTGAGGTACAGGGGGTACAAATAGAGGCACAGGTAGTACAAAAAGAGGCAAGTGGGTACAAACAGAAGCACAGGGGTACAAATAGAGGCACAGAGGGGTACAAGCAGAGGCACTGGGTGTAAAAACCAAAGGCACAGAGTAGGTACAGAGGCACAGGGGTACTAACAGAGACAGAGAGGGGTTACAGAGCACGGGGGGGGGGGGGTACAAGCAGAGGTACACAGAGGGGGTACAAACAGAGGTGGGGACATAGAAGAATGAACCTACAGTCCCTATCTTGTTCGGTAACCAGGGACTATCTGTACATTAAATAAACCAGAAACATCTCAATAGTGAAGTGAATGAAGCTAGAGGAACTTTTGACCTTAATGAAAAACCTTTAATATCTCAAAAACGATGACAGATAGAACGGTGATTTTTGCAGCACAAATGAGCACAAACCCAGCACTAACCAACGACACCACTTTCGTGTCTGTACGCTGTTGTAGGGGAGCTGGGTGAACTTTTGACCCTTATAAAAAACCTTTAATATCTGAAAAACGATAACAGATAGAACGGTGATTTTTGCAGCACAAATGAGCACAAACCCAGCACTAACCAAGGACACCACTTTCGTGTCCGTGCGCTGTTGTAGGGGGGCTGGGTGATGTCATAGTTTTGAAAAAAATAATTGCTATTATCTTTAAAACAAAAGCAGCACAAATGTTTATTTTTGTGGCACAAACGGGCACAAACGTAGCACTAACCAAACATGCTAGAACTTTTATTTGTGCTGATTGTAGGGGGGCCAACTTCACACAGCCTCAAAATGAGGAAGCCTTTAACATGTTTAGTACAATGTGGGGCTGCTGGGATATCAGCTATGAACGCCCCCTAGTGAGCAGGCATACTTATTGTTCAGATAGATATTTAAAGGGAACCAGAGACGAAGCACCCTCATGTATTTTACTACATACATCAGTGGGAACATTAGAGAAAACACCTACCCTGCTCTCTGTTTCATCCTCACTGCTAAAAGTGTCTGTTATCAGCTGTGATAAGAATCCCGGACTGAGCATTCAGTCTGGCTTTGCTGGGAATGATTATTGCTGAGTCATTATAGCAGAGCCACAAGGGGGCAGGCTTGGGCTTGAAAAGACACCAGCGAAGATAGACTCAGCTATAATCATTCCATAGCAAAGCCAGACTGAATGCTCAGTCGGGGATTCTTATCAGAGGTGATAACAGTCAGATTAAACAGAGAACAATGAAACAAAGAGCAGATTAGGTGTTTACTGTCATGTTCCCACTGATTTATAAGGTAAAATACATGAGGGTACTTCGTCTCTGGTTCTCTTTAAACGCAATGATTATATTTGTTTACTTCTATTCACAATTCACTCTGATGTAACGCTTTCTGCGTGAGGCTCGTTGGCTTTTGCGTATAAAATGACTTTGCTTATCTCTTCAATAAAACATTGAAACAAAAAAAACATAAATGTGACTCTATGATCTTTTTGTTAAATAATTAAAAAAAAATTCTTACTTTAACATATTCCTTCCTTGCAGCATCGTAGCTGCAATCAGCGGCAGACCTCTAGCATCAGTGACGCCTTCCATCCTATAGCTATAACTATTTGACAGTTATATGCAACGGTCCTTTCTGATACAATTTGGTATATCTGTTTATATAACTTTCTCTCTGGCTACTATATATGCCGCAGTAATTACCATCATTGCTGTAATGAAATCCTTATGTAACTCTATGATTGTTATTTAAATAATAAAAGAGTTGTTTAAATAATAAAAATAAATAATAATAAGCCAGAGGCTCCCAGCATCCTGTATGTAAACCCAGCTCAGTATTGTAATGTAATCAGGCAATCCCAGCATCCTCTGTCTATACCCAGCTGAGTAGTGTGAGGTCATCAGGTAATATCAGCATCCTGTATGTATACCCAGCTGAGTATTGTGAGGTCAACAGGTAATCCCAGCATCCTGTATTTATATACCCAGCTCAGTATTGTGAGGTCATCAGGCGATCTCAGCATCCTCTGTCTATACCCAGCTGAGTATTGTGAGGTCATCAGGCAATCCCAGCATCCTCTGTCTATACCCAGCTGAGTATTGTGAGGTCATCAGGCAATCCCAGCATCCTCTGTCTATACCCAGCTGAGTATTGTGAGGTCATCAGGTGGGAAAAAACAACTGTAACCGATCAGTCAAGTTTTCATCTGGAAAGACAATTTACAGCACGTCAGCATTTCGTTGATAGTCTATTCTGTACTAAGGATGTGATTAGATTTGTCTACCTCTTTTCATAATTCACACTGGTGTATCGCTTCCTGCTTGAGGTTCATTGGCTTTTCTTATATAATGACTTTGATAATCTTTTCAATAAAACATTGAAACGAATATATATATATATATATATATATATATATATATATATATATATATATATATATATATATATATATATGTGACTCTATGATCTTTTTTAATAGCTATTTGACAGTTATATATAACTGTCATTACTGTCATTTCTCATATCATTTGGTATAGCTGTTTACATAACTACTCTACTACTATATATGTCGCTTTAATTACCATAATTGCTGGATTTAAATCCTCGTGTGACTTTACGATTGATGTTTACATAATAAAAAAAAAACAATAATTACTAACACATTCCTTCCTTCTTCGGGTTGCGGCATCGGAGCTGCGATCAGCGGCAGAGGAGCCCCGCTCAGCTCGAGGTCTGTAGGCAAGTGCCTCGCTCCTGCAGCGGAGCTTCCTTATAAAGCCACAGAGCGGACCACGTTGAGAACAGACACATCCTCCGCGCGCCGCTGCGCCAGAGTTGTGCTTCTTCTCCCGCCTCCTCGCGGGTTTTCAGGCGATCAGCGACCCCCAAACCCGGGACCCCCGGCGCCTCTCCATCTCCGGACTCCCCCCTGATGACCCGAACAGGAATGCCGCCACTTTCATGAGGAAATCCCCACGATCCATGGGCGCCCCTGGTGGTCACAGCGCTAGCGGCGGGGAGGCGGCTGTTCGGGGGCAGATTGCGGGGGTGATAAGAGGGCAGAGAGAGGAGATCGCTGCTGGGGGTGGAGGAGGGGTCTCTGGCAGACACGTGTTCTGTCATTCGGAGCCTCCAGGGGGCGGTGATGGGAGGCTATGAGCGTGTGATGTGACCGGAGAAGCACAGTCTGTCACGTGACCCCGGAGCTGCAAGTAGATGGGGATGTCGGCACTGCCCCCACGAGAAGCTCCGCCCCTCATTCGCGGTAAGCCCCGCCCCCTCGCGCGGTAAGCTCCGCCCACCAACCACGGTAAACTCCTCCCACCACATACGGGGAAAACACTTCAGGTAGAAGTAGTGAGGTAAGCAGGCAATATGGTGCCTACCCTGACAGACCTCTCCCCCCCAGCTCCCATACTGACCTCAATCCACCCCAGCATCCACCTGACCTCTCCTCCCATATTACCCCTCTACACTCACACTGACCGCCCCCCCCCCCCTAGTACCCACACTGACCTCTCCTCACATATTACCCCTCTACACTCACACTGACCCCCTCTCCAGTACCCACACTGACCTCTCCTCACATATTACCTCTCTACACTCACACTGACCACCCCTCCCCAATACTCACACTGATCTCTCCTCACATACCCCCCTCACCCACACTGACAGCCCCTTCTCCCCAGTGTCCACACTGACCTCAACTCTCCCTGGCACCCACAATGACCTCTCCTTCTCCAGCACCCGCACTTACCCCCCCCATCACCCACACTCAGTGGCGTAGCTTAGGAGCTAGGGGCCCTGGTGCAAATTATACATGCCCCCCCAGCACTTTATACATAGCAAATGATACGGTTAGGCATCAGTTGATATGGTTAGGCATCAGGTAGGGTGTCTGTGCGGGGGGGGGGGGGGGGGGTGGCATTAGGTGTCAGGTAGGATGTTTGTGGTGAGAGAGGGGTTAGGGTTAGGCTTCAGGTAGGGTGTTTGGGCGGGGGTGGTTAGGGTTAGGCATCAGGTAGGGTGTTTGTGCGGGGGAAGGGTTGCATTAGGTGTCAGGTAGGATGTTTGTGGTGAGAGGGAGGTTAGAGTTAGGCATCAGATAGGGTGTTTGTGTGTGTGTTGGGGGTGGATAGTTGGAGTTAGGCATCAGGTAGGGTGTTTGTGCGGGACGGTGGTGTTAGGTGTCAGGTTGGGGGGTGTTCGATTAGGGTAAGGCATCAGGTAGGGTGTTTGTTCGAGGGGATGGTTAGTGTTAGGTATCAGGTAGGGTGTTTGTGCGGGGGAGGATTGCATTAGGTGTCAGGTAGGATGTTTGTGGTGAGAGGGGGGGTTAGTGTTAGGCATCAGGTAGGGTGTTTGTGCGGGGCGGTGGTGTTAGGTGTCAGGTTGGGGGTGTTCGATTAGGGTAAGGCATCAGGTAGTGTGTTTGTTCGGGGAGGATGGTTAGTGTTAGGTATCAGGTAGGGTGTTTGTGCGGGGGAGGATTGCATTAGGTGTCAGGTAGGATGTTTGTGGTGAGAGGGGGGGGGTTAGTGTTAGGCATCAGGTAGGGTGTTTGTGCGGGGTGGTGGTGTTGGGTGTCAGGTTGGGTGTTGGGGGGTGTTCGGTTAGGGTAAGGCATCAGGTAGGGTGTTTGTGCGGGGAGGATGGTTAGAGTTAGGCATCAGGTAGGGTGTTTGTGCGGGGCGGTGGTGTTAGGTGTCAGGTTGGGGGGTGTTCGGTTAGGGTAAGGCATCAGGTAGGGTGTTTGTGCGGGGAGGATGGTTAGTGTTAGGTATCAGGTAGGGTGTTTGTGCAGGGGGGGTTAGGCATCAGGTAGTGCAATTGTGGGGGGGGCGGATAGGTTTAGGCGTTAGGTACAGAGTTTGCGTGGGGGGGCTGGTTAGGGTTAGGCATCAGGGGGAAGGGTTCTGTGTGAGGGCAGGATTAGGTTTAGCTTTAGTAAAATATCAGAATTTATTACCAATATTTGACAAACCTTCTTTACACTTTAATGGTAGAATATTGGTACATTTACTGATAATCTACTATCAGCATTCCTGAAGGGCCAAAATATCCCTTTAATTACGTACATCTGCATTTTCCATATGGGCTAACGTGCTGTATATTATATATGGTATAATGTGCTGCATTTGATATGTGGGTTAACGGTCTGCATTTTCTGTATGGGCTAATGTGCTGCGTTTTCTTTATAGGTTAACATGCTCTATTTTCTATATGGGATAATGTACTGCATTTTCTATATAGGTTAACATGCTGCATTTTCTATATGCGCTATTGTGCTGCGTTCTCTATATAGGATACTATTCTGCATTTTCCATTTGGGATAGCATCATGCATTTTCTGTATGGGCTACCATACTGCATTTTCTACATGGGCTACCATACAAAATTTTTCTATATGGGCCAACATGCTGAATTTTCTATATGGTCTAATGTGCTGCATTTTCTATATGGGCTAACATGCTGCATTTTCTATATAGGCTAACATGCTGCATTTTCTATATTGGCTAACATGCTGTATTTTCTATATGGGCTAAAATGCTGCATTTCCTATATGGGCTAACATGCTGCATTTTCTATATGGGCTAACATACTGCATTTTCTATATGGGCTAACATGCTGCATTTTCTGCATGGGCTAACTTGCTAAATTTTGTATATGGTCTAACATGCTGCATTTTCCATATGGGCTTTATAAATTGGCTAACATGCTGCATTTATATATATTGTCCAACATGCTCCATTTTATACATGGGCTAACGTGCTGCATTTTCTATATGGGCTAACGTGCTCCGTTTTCTAAATGGGCTAACATGCTGCATTTTATACATATACAGTATGTGTGAACTTGTGATGCATTTCATATATGGGGGAATGTGTGCCCCTTTTCATATATGGGCTAACATGTGTCACATTTTATATGTGTAATAATGTGTGCAGTGTTTCATATAAACGTGTGCCACATTTCATATTCAGGGTAACCAGGGCTGTGGAGTCCATGTGGTACATTTCGTATGTGCCGTAATGGTTGCTGCATTTCATACATGGAGTAATGATTTCTGAATTTCATATGTGGGGTAATGATTACTACAATACTAACCAATGGGCTAGGGCTGCCATAAAAGGGCCACTAGGTTGTGTTTTCCCTCCAGTCCAAAAGGTCCCAATGCTCCACTGGAGTAGAATGCTGGAGGGAAGCAACATCCCTCTCCTGGCTCTTTCTAGCTATGCACAGCACCTACCGTGTTCTCTCCCATCCTCAGCACTAACAGTGACCCTGCCTCCCCATCACCCAGACAAACCTCTCCTTCCCCAGCGACACTGTGCAATGACAAGGAAGGCTGATTTGTTGTGATTATTCATCAATATGAGTCATACACTTGCAGATCGATCTGGAGGATAGATGTCAGATCATCAGAATTTAGCAGCAGTGTAGGAGCTTAATGATGTAAATATGGAGTGAAGGTTAAACATGCTCTTATGCGCAGCAGGAATCAAACTTTACCCATTACCAGCATGAATAACCTTCAGTGCACAGTTACATCGACATTCCATACATGATTTTGACTATACTTGGCACTCCAGGCAAGGCAACCTGTGTCACACCCACCCAGGATGCGCAAACACAATATGCCACTAATAGGCAACCTGTGTCACCCCCACCCAGCATGCGCACACAATATGCCACTAATAGGCAACCTGTGTCACCCCCACCCAGGATGCGCAAACACAATATGCCACTAATAGGCAACCTGTGTCACCCCCACCCAGCATGCGCACACAATATGCCACTAATAGGCAACCTGTGTCACCCCCACCCAGCAAGCGCACACAATATGCCACTAATAGGCAGCCTGTGTCACCCCCCTCCCCAGCATGCGCACACAATAAGCCACTAAAAGGCAACCTGTGTCACCCCCACCTAGCATGCGCACACAATATGCCACTAATAGGCAACCTGTGTCACCCCCACCCAGCATGCGCACACAATATGCCACTAATAGGCAACCTGTGTCACCCCCACCCAGCATGTGCACACAATATGCCACTAATAGGCAGCCTGTGTCACCCCCACCCAGCATGTGCACACAATATGCCACTAATAGGCAACCTGTGTCACCCCCACCCAGCATGTGCACACAATATACCACTAATAGGCAGCCTGTGTCACCCCCACCCAGCATGCGCACACAATATGCCACTAATAGGCAGCCTGTGTCACCCCCACCCAGCATGTGCATACAATATTCCACTAGAACGCAACCTGTGTCACCCCCACCCAGCATGCGCACACAATAAGCCACTAAAAGGCAACCTGTGTCACCCCCACCCAGCATGCGCACACAATATGCCACTAAAAGGCAACCTGTGTCACCCCCACCCAGCATGTGCACACAATATGCCACTAATAGGCAGCCTGTGTCACCCCCACCCAGCATGTGCACACAATATTCCACTAGAACGCAACCTGTGTCACCCCCACCCAGCATGCGCACACAATAAGCCACTAAAAGGCAACCTGTGTCACCCCCACCCAGCATGCGCACACAATATGCCACTAATAGGCAGCCTGTGTCACCCCCACCCAGCATGTGCGCACAATATGCCACTAATAGGCAGACTATGTCACCCCCACCCAGCATGCGCACACAATATGCCACTAATAGGCAACCTGTGTCACCCCCACCCAGCATGCGCACACACAATATGCCACTAATAGGCAGCCTGTCACCCCCACCCACCATGTGCACACAATATGCCACTAATAGGCAGCCTGTGTCACCCCCACCCAGCATGTGCACACAATATGCCACTAATAGGCAGCCTGTGTCACCCCCACCCAGCATGTGCACACACTATGCCACTAATAGGCAGCCTGTGTCACCCCCACCCAGCATGCGCACACAATATGCCACTAATAGGCAGCCTGTGTCACCCCGACCCAGCATGCGCACACAATATTCCACTAATAGGCAGCCTGTGTCACCCCCACCCAGCATGTGCACACAATATGCCACTAATAGGCAGACTATGTCACCCCCACCCAGCATGTGCACACAATATGCCACTAATAGGCAGCCTGTGTCACCCCCACCCAGCATGTGCGCACAATATGCCACTAATAGGCAGACTATGTCACCCCCACCCAGCATGTGTACACAATATGCCACTAATAGGCAGCCTGTGTCACCCCCACCCAGCATGTGCACACAATATTCCACTAATAGGCAGCCTGTGTCACCCCCACCCAGCATGTGCACACAATATGCCACTAAAAAGGCAGCCTGTGTCACCCCCACCCAGCATGTGCACACACAATATGCCACTAATAGGCAGCCTATGTCACCCCCACCCAGCATGCGCACACACAATATGCCACTAATAGGCAGCCTGTCACCCCCACCCAGCATGCGCACACAATATGCCACTAATAGGCAGCCTGTGTCACCCGCACCCAGCATGCGCACACAATATTCCACTAATAGGCAGCCTGTGTCACCCCCACCCAGCATGTGCACACAATATTTCACTAATAGGCAGCCTGTGTCACCCCCACCCAGCATGTGCACACAATATGCCACTAATAGGCAACCTGTGTCACCCCCACCCAGCATGTGCACACAATATGCCACTAATAGGCAACCTGTGTCACCCCCACCCAGCATGTGCACACAATATGCCACTAATAGGCAGCCTGTGTCACCCCCACCCAGCATGAGCACACAATATTCCACTAAAAGGCAACCTGTGTCACCCCCACCCAGCATGCGCACACAATATGCCAATAATAGGCAGCCTGTGTCACCCCCACCCAGCATGCGCACACAATATGCCACTAAAAGGCAACCTATGTCACCCCCACCCAGCATGTGCACACACTATGCCACTAATAGGCAGCCTGTGTCACCCTCCTCCCCAGCATGCGCACACAATATGCCACTAATAGGCAGCCTGTGTCAACCCCACCCAGCATGCGCACACAATATGCCACTAATAGGCAGCCTGTGTCACCCCCACCCAGCATGCGCACACAATATGCCACTAAAAGGCAACCTGTGTCACCCCCACCCAGGATGCGCACACAATATGCCACTAATAGGCAGCCTGTGTCACCCCCACCCAGCATGCGCACACAATACCACAATATCCCAATCTGTAGCTGATACCCCCTTTCCCGTGAGAAATCTTTACATTTTCTCAAATATCATCAAAGACATCTGTATGGCTGATGTTGTGGTGTAAACCCTCCCACAGTGTGTTGTCAGGACCATGGCCATGACTGTGAACCTTGATGCATTGTGGGAAATAATGTTTATTTTCCAACTACCAAGCAAGCTGCATCTCCTTCTGCATAGAAATCCCAGTAAACAAACAATCTGCAGAGATCACCTGGCAGTACTAAAGATGTCACCACCAGGGATACATTTCAGAATGTAACTCCGGGAGAGGAAAGACTACAATGGACGAACTTTGACTAAATAATCTATAAAACGCTTTCTGACTTGAGATGGTTAAGGAGATGCTAATAATTTCGGATTACATGCAAAATGTATGTGACTTGAAATTGTGCCAATCAAATTCAACAGGAAGTGCATCTGATTAGCCCAATGTCAAGCCGCGTATAGCGTTCATTAAATTTACACGCTAGTCTGAAAAATTAACATCTCATTCGCCATCTCCAGGTCTGGCTAAATCTCCCACGGCCAGTGATACGAGACAGCCAACAGTACTGTATTTCTTATGTTAGTCTCCGCCACAGATGGCAACCTCTATACCTACTTTACATAGGCACATACTTGAAGTGCCAAGCACCTCCTATGTGACCGCCTGGATGGAGGAACTGCAGAGAACTTCACTTAATGGCAAACTATGGACCACAATTATCTTAAATAAAATGAAATGGCACCAAACTCCAGTTATGCTAAACCAAATATATCTATATGTTACCCTAAGGGCCCTTTTACACTTAATCAGTTGCTCTCAGTTAAAACGGAAAGAAAACTGATTTTTAAAGTAAGTCCCATGTTTTCCTATGGCACCTTTCACACTTAATGCGTTTTAACTGAAATATTCTTCTCAATGCACTGCTATGGAAAAAACGCGTACCGACGCGCACTAACGCGTACTAACGCACACTAACGCATACCAACTGATTAAGTGTAAAAGGGCCCTTAGATCATTTACGGTGGAAAAAGTTGTGCTTGTTATTACAATGTCCAATAACTTTTCCTTAGGTGGCAGAGGCAAGCACAGAGGTAAGTTCATATTGGAACCACATACCTCTGTGTTGTCTGTTCCTCTCCTCAATTTCAAATAATCACTTCTTGACAAGTTAGACTTTTGGCGCAAGTCAAACCCTCGGACAGGAAGAGGCGGGCTTGCTGCGATATTCCTTCTTATCACCCTCCCCTTCCTGCCCTTTTTCTGCCTCATTCACTCCCCTTAATGTAATAGGAGGGAGCATGGCAGCAAACTTGCCTTTTCTCATCTGAAATGTCACTTTGGCCAAACATTTTTTTTTTTTTTAAGTGTGACTACAGGAATGGAGGTGAATGGGGAGAGGAACAGACAACGCACAGAGGTTTATGGATCAAGCATGAATAAACCTCTATGCTTGCCCTAAGTAGCTTTGTCTCAGGTCAAGTATACTTAAAGGACACCAGATGTGAAAATAGTAACAGAAACAGAAGGGACAGGCATATAATCTTACCTGTCCTGATGCCTGTCGCTCCACCCGTTCTCCTTTTTGCCCCCTGTATGTTGTCTAAAAGCCCCCCAGGACCCTCTTTCGGGTCGCCAGAGGTGGGCTTTACCATGCAGGTGCTGGCCGGGCTGCAAGCGTCATACACGCACCTGTGGCCGGTAGTGCTCTGCGCAAGCGTATTACATCACTACGACATGCACATGATGTCATTTAGGCATACTGCGGGGGGCAGAAAGGAAAACGGGGGAAGCGACAGGCAAGAGTATATGCCTGTTCCCCCGGTTTCTGTTACTATTTTCACATCTGGTATGCTTTAAAGTGTACCAGAGAGGAGAAGCGTCTCAGGTTCCATACTTATCTGGGGCATCCTTAAGACCTCTCGTTTCTCGCCGTCTCCCCAGGTGGCTCCGGTCCCCAGCAATTAAGCCAGAAAGCCTGGCCGAATTCCGCATGCCTAGCCAGGCGCTCTCCCCATCTCGCTCCTGTGGCTGGGAGAACTCTGCACTTGTGCAGTACTACTGTGCAGGCGCAGAATGCTCCCGGGGGGAGCACGACAGGAGATTGTGCCTGGCTGGGCCACGCATGCGTTACGAAGTGTGACTCGGCCAGGCTTTTGGGCTTAATTGCCAGAGACCAGATCCACCCGGGGAGATGACGAGGGGCAGGCAGCCTTAAGGAAGCCCCAGGTGAGTATGGAACCTGAGATGCTTCTCATCTCGGGTACACTTTAAAGCAAATCTGTAGTGATGTGTTAAAAAACAGCTGATATTTACCTATAGAGAGGGAAGGTTCTGGATCCTATAGAGCCTTCACTGTTCCCTCTATAGCGCTCTCCCCCGTGAGGTTACACCACCTCTGGAAACCTTTAGAAGGCTTCAGGAGTACTTGTGTCCCCGAATGCTCCCGAAGAGGTGCAGCTCCGTACTGCACATGTGTGAGTAAGCACCCATGCACGTCCAGTGCGGAACTGCCCGTCTTCAGGAGCACTTGGGGACACTGGCCCCCTAAGCCTTCCGAGGGTCCCCAAAGGTGAATTTGACTAGTTGGTTGATTACCTGCATCAGGGTTAATTGTGCTGGACCGAGGTTACAGGGAAGGCTAAATTGGATCCAGGGCGTTCCCTCTTCACAGGTAAGTATCAACACCCTCCTCATTTCAGTATCATTTTAAAACAGGCCTAGAAGTTACTTTAAAGTTCAACTTATTGGCCTCTAAGAAAAGGAGGATGTATGTAGGACTTCTTATTGCCTTTTGCTGTAGCTTATAATTGGCCTCAGACTACTCGGACAGCTCTCCTTGTTGAACAGTTGAATGTGTGGATAGATTTGATAGTGCAGGTTCATCACCTAATGTTTCAGCTACTGCTCATGAATGTCTCAGGGTTGGGTGCCCAGACTGGAGTCTCTCCATAAACAAGCAGACACAAACTCTTTGTAATTATGTATGGGGGTAACTGGAGCATCTTGTGTGGTGGGTCCAGTAAGCAATAATTGTTATTCTAAAGCTGCTGTTATGTATTCTGTTGGTGGAGAATATGTGCCATTCCCCCTCGGGCTGCTTTTATGATAGTTTTAGCTATATGCCTTGCTTGTTCAGGTGAGCTCTTTATCGTTTAATTGGATAAAAAATTCTGAAATAACATATGGATTTATTTAACCAGCTTCCTTGTCACTAATTCTAGAAGGTGACAGTTGTCCTTTGCTGTGAGGAGTTGAAGCAATTTTAGTTATCTGGAGTCGAAGTTGGTAGTTTTATTAACTGAGGAGTCGTATGATTTTTGCACTGACTCCACAGCCCTGGTCCTGTACATATTATTATTTAGTATTTATATATAGCGCCGACAACTTCCGCAGCACTGTACAGAGTATATTGTCTTATCACTTCACTGTCCCTCAGAGGGGCTCACAATCTAGTCCCTACCATAGTCATATGTCTATGTATGTTATTGTGTAGTGTCTGTATCCTAAGCTAGGGCCAATTAACTTATCTTTATGTTTTTGGAATGTGGGAGGAAACCGGAGTGCCCGGAGAAAACCAATGCAGACACAGAGAGAACAAACAAACTCATTGCAGTAAGACGAGAGCGCTAACCACTACCCTGCCGTGCTGTTGTGGCATTTCTAGCAATTGTGTATTTAAAGTGTACCAGAGACGAGAAGCATCTCAGGTTCCATACTTACCTGGGGCTTCCTTAAGCCCCCTTGAGGCCGCTCGTGCTTCGCCATCTCTCCGGGAGGCTCCTGTCCCAGCAATTCAGCCTGAAAGTCTGGCTGAGCCACGTTTCATCGTGCATGCATGGCCAGGCTAGGCGCGCTTCTCTGTCACGCTCCCGTCCCTGGAAGCATCCTGCGCTGTACTACTGCGCAGGTGCACAACAATCCCGGGGGGAGCGCACCTGGCCACACATTTGTGATAAAGGGCGAGTCAGCAATTGTTCGGGCTGAATTGCGGACAACAGGAGCCAATCGGGGAAACTGCAGGGACTTAGCGGCCTAATGCTGGGAATACAGAATGAGATTCTTCTGCAGATTTACTGCCAGATAGATGTTCCAATTTTTCTGATCGTTTTTCCGATTGATTTCCATTCACTTCTATGAGAAATCGGACATGTCGGAAATTATCTATCGAAAACATCTATCTGCCAAAAAATCTCAGTGTATTCCCAACATTAAGGGTGCTTAATGTATACCAGAGATGACGCTAAAAAAAAAAAATTCATACATACCTTGGGCTTCCTCCTGGCCCCTCTGGCCTGATCACTCCCACACTGCCGTCCTTCACCTCCTGGATCTTCCACAAGGACTCCCGTTATCTTTGGCCAGTCGGTGCATGCGCAGTGCGGCAGCACACGCTCCCCCGTCTCGCTCCCGCAGCTCCCCCCATGACGGGAGCGGCTCAGGTGCGCTTGGCTGGACATGCGCAGTAAGCCCTGACTGCCAAAGATAACAGGAGCATTTACGGAAGATGCAGGAGACTGAGGAGGGCACCGAGGGGGGGGGGGGGCTGGAGGAAGCCCCCAGGTATGTATGCTTTTTTTTGTGTGTGTGTGTGATCTCAGGTTTCCTTTAAAGAGACACTGAAGTGTTTCCCCCCCCCTCCCTTTTTTATACTTTAATTATCATCAGCATAAAATGCTGATTGATTTGCCGCATCCCCGCTTCAAAACGAGTATTTCTTCACTCAAATGTCCGCACTATCTTCCATGATCAAACTGGTTGCAGAATTTGCTACCAGGAAGAGGAAAAGCTGTGTTCAGTAGCTTTGCCTCTTCACCAGTCAATCGCTGTAAATCTCTGCCACTCTCCACCCCTCTCTGCCCCCTTTCAGCGTGTGCCATGCACAGTGGGTGGAAGTGCGCATGCGTGCAACCCTCCCTAACTCTGTGCACATAGGAGCAGTGAGGCGCACTACGACGTGCGGCGTGCGTGCACATAAGCGGGGCTGTACAGAGGGACGCAGAGAAGGAATGGCCGTGACCAGGATGTTGTACAGGGGTTGCGGCCATCTAATTCCAGGAAGTACCGTTTTTTCAAAGTGGTTGGCGGCAACCAGAGCAGCGCTAAGGGGGGCATTTACATTATAATAAATAGCACTGTTGAAAAATGTATTTAGTAACGCAAACAAGAATCATTTCAGATTCTCTTTAACCACTTCAGGACCGGCCGCCCAACCCCCCTTAAAGGACTTACGAGCCCAACACGGTAAAAAAAGGTCTGTACCTGTATGACGTTGGAAGGCACGGAGGACGCCATCCGCGCCCTCCGTGCAGCTCCGCCGGGTCCCCGCTGCTTAGCCTCCCCCCGGCCCGGGTCGGGCTCCCCTGCCTCCTCAAATATGGCCGCCGGAGGAGGCCGCGGCTGCGCAGTCCGCACCGCCGCGGCTGCGCAGCTCTAGGGCCTCCATCCCCGATCCATGCTACGTAGCGTGGATCGGGGAGGGAGGCCCTAGAGCTGCACAGTCCGCATCGCCGCGGCCTCCTCCGGCGGCCATATTTGAGGAGGCAGGGGAGCCCGACCCGGGCTGTGGGGTCGGGGTCCGGCCGAGGGGAGGCTAAGCAACGGGGACCCGGCGGAGCTGCACGGAGGGCGCGGCTGGCGTCCTCCGTGCCTTCCAATGTCATACAGGTACAGACCTTTTTTTACCGTGTTGGGCTCGTAAGTCCTTTAAGGACCAGGGCAATTTGCATGGAGGGGGAGGGGAAGGGCGCGCTTGGGGGTCGGGCGGCCGGTTCCCGTCTGTGGCTGGCTGGGCATGGTGTCCCCCATGGAGGCAGGTGTCCCCCCTGTAGCTGGCAGCCATCACTCACCTTCCAGGCTCCAGCGATGAGCCGCAGTAGCCACCTCTTCTCCAGCCGGGATCTCCGCTCCAAATGACGCTCAGGTCCAGGTCACGGCCTGATGACGTCATCAAGTCGGGACCCCGGCGCTGACGTCAGACGGAGCAGAGATGCCGGCCAGAGCAGAGGGGGCGCCGATCGTCGCTGGAACGGCACGGAGGTGAGTGGATCCTCTTCTTTTTCCCCCTACCGCCGCAGCTGTCAAAGTGATCACTATGATCCGACGGCGATCGTAGTGATCACGTGATCAGCAACCATACGCGATGGCTGCTGATCACTAGGGGGAGATGCCAGCTGTCATATGACAGCTTAATCTCCCCCGCCGGGTGCGCACGATCGCGTCGGGACGGTTTGTTAGCGCGGACGTTGAATCAACGTCCGGTCAGAACAGTAGCACCACCTGCTGGACGTTGATTCATCGTCCGTGGTCCCCAACAGGTTAAGGAGGCCCCAGATAAGTATGGTACCTGAGCTTCTCGTCTCAGGTACACTTTACACTTTTAACATTGGAACTGGGGCGTAATTAGAAATCACTGGACCCCCTGCAAAAATTTGGATGGGGCCCCCTCCCCCCTTACTTTCTGCACAGGTAAATTGAGGACCAATGTTATTCAATTGGCTAGTGCACACATGAATGTGTTTTCCCCATGCAGATAAAAACAGCAGTGAAGCACTGCACGCATTTTTTCTATCAATTACTTTAGCTTCTGTGATAAAAGGTGCATGCTTTCACACATACAGACACACATGGTGTACAGAAAACGCAGACAGAAAACCGACAGACGAGTGTACTCCCAGCCTCAGTTTATTGCACTTACTCTGTCCATCTCTGATGGAGCAGAACTGGCTCTGCAGAGTTCTCCAGCATCACTACAGTACAGAGCACTTGGGGAAGGGTAGAGAGGTTGGGGACCAGGCGCCGTACACAAGAGCCTGCTGCACACTGAATAGAGACTGTCCACTAATCTTTGTCTGCGAAACTTTGTATGGTTCCTGATCAATGGCTGAGCAGATGCAGTCATTAGAATAATTGTGCAGAGAACAGAAAGTGTTTTCTCTCTGTGCCCTTAGTTGTCAGTCTCTAATGGCAGGGAAAATAAACTTCTCCCCCCAAGGGGCCTCCTGTGGCTTCTGGGCTCCCCTGCGGCTGCAACCCTTGTAGGGTTTATTGTTACGCCCCTGCATTGGAATGCTTATAAACGCACTGATACATTTTTTTTTGCACTATGTCATAAACATTTTTTGTGCAAAGTGCTCTCAAAACAAGTTGCTCTCAATCCAAGGTTTTGCTGTACAGTATTTCTAGTTATAAACTATAGTGGATAGCAATTTACAGACTCTGTACTTTTGCATTGAAGCTTAAAGTGAATGTTTACCGGTTAAAAAAAGAAAAAGTCAGATACTCACCTAAGGAGAGGAAAGGCTCGGTCCTAATGAGCCTTCCCTCTCCTCTCCCGGTGCCCGGTCCCGCGCAGGATCCCCCGTGGCAGTATTCGACCAATTCGGTCAAATACTGCCACTTCCGCATGCCGAAGGGACCTTTCGGAAGCCTTCGGGAGCACTCGGGCTCCCGATGACGCGGCCGCTCCATACTACGCATGCGCGAGCACCCTCTATGACGCGCTCGCGCGTACGTAGTATGGAGCGGCCCGTCTTTGGAAACCCGAGTGCTCCCGAAGACCTCCGAAGTTCCTGTGGCGGTGGACGCGAACGGGGGAGCCAGCGCAGCACCGAGGGCACCGGGAGAGGAGAGGGAAGGCTCATTAGGACCGAGCCTTCCCTCTCCTTAGGTGAGTATCTGACTTTTTCTTTTTTTTAACCGGTACCCATTGGCTTTAATCGCTCCAAAAATGCTACAGGACACGCGATTGCAATTTGAGGAAAATTGGTCCTGTGGAATCATCCCAATTGCCTTTCATTAGCCTTGTGCTTTTGGAATTACCATTGATTCCAAAGCATGGCTGAAACAGCTTCTGTAGGTTCCAGCCCTTAAAACAAACCTGTACCGAAATTAAACATATGAGATAAACTGTATGTGTAGTACAGCTAAGAAATAGAACATTAGTAGTAAAGAAAAAAAAGTATCATGTTTTCCAGTACACGAAGAGTTATAAAACCTCCAGTCAGGACCGGGACGAGGCAGAGGCAAGAGAGGCTCCAGCCTCAGGGCGCAGTGGAGGAGGGGGCGCACAACTCACTCAACTATCATTCCCCTATTGTGTTTGAAGCAGAAAGAAATAAGAAAAGGGGATGCATGGCAGTGACTGCAAGCCAGATAACTGGAGATTAATATGTTGGGGGTCCTGGGGCGCCTCTTAGTCTAATAGCAATCAGTGTGTGACGGCTGGTGTGGGAGGGATGGGGGCACACTTTGGTGTCTCAGCCTTGGGTGCTGAAGGACCTCGTCCCGGCTCTGCCTCCAGTTATCTATACAAAATAGCTTATCTGAGCTCTTCGGATACAGTCCTGTTTTCTGAAGCACTTAAACAGCAGAGAAACTGTGAGAGACAGCTTGAGATAAGGGTTTACTGCAGGAAAGTTAAAATAGTCATTATTTCTGCTTTGTTTTATAGGTTAAAAACACAATGGGGTTTCTAAACTGCAAATATAACAGAATGGTGTGATGTTATTAGAAAAAACCTATATAACAAAGTAAAAATATGAGACTCTTTTCTTAGCAACTAATGTTCTATTCATTATCCATTCTACACATACAGTTCATAGTATCATTATATATCATTTGATCACTGACTAATTTTACCACTGCCATGTAGTATGAGAGATTACCTACACAACCTGCTCATAGTATTCAAAATCTGTTGGCTCTCATTCTAAATGGAGGTGGTAAAACTGGCCAGTCATTGGTCAATCAAAATTGGATGTGTGTACAAGGCTTAAAGGTGGCCACTAACGATACAATCGTTTTCATCCAATTTTACCAAAGCTATGTAGTATAAGGGTAAACTGGGTGCATATATTGAATGAGTAATTTAGGCAGTTACCTTATATTGCATAGAAATGGTAAGATTGGATGAAAAATATTGTATAGTTTGTGGCCAGCTCTTCCATACTTTATTATAACACTGTCATGTTTAGCAAAAAGACAACAAAACACAAAAACGCGACAATGCCATTTAAAAGTGGAAACAGTGGGGTTTATTTTGAAACATTAACATAGAAAAAGACATTTTTATATATATTAACAATATTGCATACCAAGTCCAAATGAGTTAAAGGGCAGCTGTAGTGAGAAGAATATAGAGGCTGCCATATGTATTTCCTTTTAAAGAGAACCTGAACTGAAAATAAAATAAAAAGTCAAAATAAACATACACAAAATATACCTGATTATGTGGTGATCTGCAGTATCACCAATAATACTAGTATACTGTAGCTAGAGGAGCTGGTGAGTACTATCTGCAACAACAGTGCTAGACCTCACCAGAGAAGCTGGTGGGTACTACCTGCAACAGTGTAGACGTATCCAGAGGAGCTGGAGGGTCTATCAACACAAATAACAATACATTTACCAGAGGAGCTGGGAAAGTACTACTAATGAGAGAACTAAAGAAGTTTGGCTAAACCTTACCAGAGGAGCTGGTAAGGTACTGACAGTACAAATGACTGAATAGTTAGACTAGACCTTGCCAGAGGAGCTGGCAAGGTAATACCAGCACAATTGTATATCAAGTAAAAAGAGGTATGGTGTGGCCACAATATTACTACGTGAGCTGATTTGTTAACATAGGTAAATGTCCTTCTGTTCTCCTGCAGCATCCACAGTTTGTAACAGGATTTGCCCTCAGACGTGTGCTCCGCACAAGAACATACAGAAAACTGACAAAATCTTTCAAAAAAAGAAAACAGCAAAAATGTCCGTGCCCCTTCCGTCTTGAAAAACAGTATATATTTGTGAAAATAGTGGCAAATCACATTGTCAGTACAAACTTTCTTGATGTGACATCAGTCAAACATTCATGGTGTGGAATAAGCGCTAGGCTTAGCTTACATGTCCCCCAGCGTGGAGCAGGATGAGCGATGTGGAGGTGGGTGTCAGGCACTGGGTAGGAGAGCGACGGCTGTTTCGCGTCTAAATGACGCTTGGTCACGCTGCGTACCACGCGTCATTTAGATGCGAAACGGCCGTCTGTTTTCTTTTTTTTGAAAGAATACCAGCAAAATTGACTGAATAGTTTAGCAAGACCTTGCCAGAGGAGCTGGCAAGGCACTATCAGTCACTGGAGCTTATATAAGAGCGTCTGAACCTCACCAGAGGAGCTGGTGGGTTCTAAAGGCCAGAGAACCTCACCAGTGGCTAGGGCCCACTGGTGAGTAGAGTAGTCAGACAGGCAAAGTACGATAACAGGCTGGCAGAGACAGTACCAAAACGGCAGGCAAGAGAGTACTTAATATCAGGCAGAGGTTCAGCAACTAAGGTCAGAAAGGCAGAGGTACAGAATCGTTTAGCAATAGCAAGGTCAGAGAGTAGCCAGAATCATACACAGGTTATCAGAAATACAATGTAATAATAACTAACTATAGATAGATGTATATCGCAAACACTGCATATACATCTATCATCAACTGGAACCTCACTAGGTCTGAGCGCTAACACGAGTGTATTCGCAACAGCAGACGAGTTGCCAATGATTAGTGAAGGCTTAAGAAGCCGAGGAGAGCCCAGCACCACGCCTCCTAACAATCAGCCAATCCGAGCAGCGTGAGTCACTGCTGACGTCAGCCGACCAGCAGGTCAGCTGACGCTCCTTCTTACAGCATAAAGGTCCTGTCTCCGCGTGCGCGATACAGAGACCCTATGAGCAAGAGACAATACCGTTCCCGGCGTGCTAGACGCCGCCGGAACGGATAAGGCCTGTGAACAGGGAACAAAGGCGGCTACGGGTATAACATGCGTATCCGCAGCCGCCAAGTTTACAGGTGTTAGAGCAGGGCAATCGGTCAACTCATGTTCCTCAAATGCTTCCACCAGAGGTCCCCACCATCTGGAACTCTTCTCTCATTGAGTCTATTTTGTTTCTGACCCTTCTTTGGTCAGTCCCTCAGAAACCTGGGAATGATCCTCGGATTCCTCTATGCCTACACACTAACTCTTGTCTTCTCTCTTTCCTTCAATTTCTTCTCTCTTTCCCTCCCCAATGGGTCTCCCGTCCTATAGCCTCACTTCTATGCTATCCTCTTTACATTAGACCTCCATGACTCCCCAAACCTTTAAAAAAACTTCACACAATGTCCAGGGATTCGGATCCCCCCTAGAAACGTTCCAAAGCCTTTACTTATTACAAAGCCTGCCAAGCAGACGTAATATGCTTACAGGAAACCAGACTAGACCAATCCTCCTGCCCCAAATACTTAAGTAGGCATTTCCCTTCAGCCTTCTTTGCCTGTGCCCGCTCTAAAGTCAGAGGGGTCACCATTACTTTCAAGAAACACTTCCCATTCATCTGCGCTAAACAAATTGCCAACCCCACAGGTAGATATCTCATCCTTATCAGTTCAATATATGATAGGGATGTAACTTTTGCCTCCTATTACGCCCCTAACGCCCACCAATCCAACTTTTACTCTCATTTCCTTCAGGTGCTTACACAGCACGGGATGGGACAAATTATTATTGCAGGGGACACTAACGTTACCCTTAATCCTAAATTAGACAGACAGAGGAACGCAACCTCTAGTCCTACCCCTGAAGCAACAGATCTTCATGGCTCTAGAATTAAGACACTACTCGACAAATATGGCTACGTCGATATCTGGAGGGAACTTCACCCCACCACCAAAGACCACCTTTTATTCAAAATGCCCACGATAGTTTTAGCCGCATAGACCACATATTTGTCCAACAACAATTCCTACATTTGGCTCCAGCAGCCAAAATACACCCACCCCCTGGTCTAACCACTCACCAATTTCCATCTGTTGCTCACTTTCATTCCTGAGCTCTAGAGAATTTCATTGGCGCCTCAACGACTCCATGCTTTCTAAAGAAGAGCTTATCAACCAACTAAAAGACAACGTTTCTGAATACTTTACCGACAACACAGGCTCTGTTTCCTCTTCATTGATTATGGAAAGCTCACAAGGACACTATTAGGGGTTCTCTGATTGGCATGGCCAGTGCATTTAAACGTCAGCGTAACCAGAAAATCATCCATCTTACTGCTAAACTCAAAAGTTAGCACCCCTCTTGGCCCCAATGTTAGCCAATTGTTATAACGAACTACGAGAAGGCAAACTTCCCATATAGTTTGCCCCAAAGGATCATGACAGGCCTTGTTAACATTGCATTATGTTCGCGTGTCTGTCCACGTTGGGCTTTTATTGAGGTGACTTTTTTTTTCGATTCCCGGTGCTTGGGTGGGTGTTTTTGTGGTTAGCGGTTTTCTAAGCGTTTCTTCCAGAGCGGTTTTGTAATTCACTCCCTGACGCAAGTCAGGAAGTAAACTCTTTGACCTGGAAAAGAACAAATACAATGTGTTTATTCTTAAAAATGCAAATGCAATCACCTTAATGCGCATTTTTGTATGCGTTTGCCGATTTTCCTAGACCTTCCATTGAGGTGGAATCGACCCAAAAATGAGACACGCATCGCTTTCCTAGCCGCACCGCGCACCGCGCACGACCTACGCTGATATGAACCTTCTCATTGACATTAATTGTCCACGTGGTCGGGGGGGGGGGGGGGGGGGGGCGTTTTTGAAAAGCACGGGCAAAAAAAGCCGGAAACGCCTGCAGTGTGAACAAGCCCTGACTCAGCAGAATAAATAGTCATGCTGCAAATCATGTGTGTCAGGATAAATGCAGAACATCCATCCATGCAGTCAGATAGGACAGACACAGCGAAATAGAGACCTCCTTGCAGTCAGACAAGACAGACACAGCGGAATAGTGACCTCCTTGCAGTCAGATAAGACAGACAAAGCAGAATAGTGACCTCCATGCAGTCAGATTGGACAGACACAGCAGAATAGAGAAATCAATGCAGTCAGATTGGACAGACACAGCGGAATAGAGACCTTCATGCAGTCGGATTGGACAGACACAGCGGAATAGAGACCTCCATGCAGTCAGATTGGACAGACAAAGCGGAATAGTGACCTCCATGCAATCAGATTGGACAGACACAGCGGAATAGTGACCTCCATGCAGTCAGATTGGACAGACAAAGCGGAATAGTGACCTCCATGCAGTCAGATTGGACAGACACAGCAGAATAGAGAATTCAATGCAGTCAGATTGGACAGACACAGCGGAATAGAGACCTCCATGCAGTCGGATTGGACAGACACAGCGGAATAGAGACCTCCATGCAGTCGGATTGGATAAACACCAGAATAGAGACCTCCATGCAGTCAGATAGATTGGACAGACACAGTGGAATAGAGAATTCAATGCAGTCAGATTGGACAGACACAGCAGACTAGAGACCTCCATGCAGTCAGATTTGACAGACACAGCGGAATACAGACATGCTGGGTGGGGGTGACACAGGCTGCCTATTAGTGGCATATTGTGTGCACATGCTGGGTGGGGGTGACACAGGCTGCCTATTAGTGGCATATTGTGTGTGCGCATGCTGGGTGGGGGTGACACAGGTTGCCTTTTAGTGGCTTATTGTGTGCGCATGCTGGGGAGGGGGGTGACACAGGCTGCCTATTAGTGGCATATTGTGTGCGCATGCTGGGTGGGGGTGACACAGGCTGCCTATTAGTGGCATATTGGCCTCGATTCACAAAGCGGTGATAACCCAGTTATCACGCCTAAAAGACTTTAGGCGTGATGACCTTTTCACCACTGAGTTATCACCGATTTTTCCTGCTCTTCGCGCGAAGTTACCGCGCGTAAGCGCGTTCGCGCGTACGCGCGTGAGAGCGCGCGCAAAGTCCCATAGGGCTTAATGGGAGCTTCGCGCGAAGCGGGGACGCTGCGCGCGCACGCGCGCGGTTGCGCGCGCAAAACTTTGCGCGCGGCAACTTCGCGCGAGTTTCTACTTATCATGCCTAAAGTGACTTTAGGCGTGATAAGGGCCTTTTCACCACGGTGCTAACACTTTGCACCGCTTGGTGAATCGAGCCCATTGTGTGCACATGCTGGGTGGGGGTGACACAGGCTGCCTATTAGTGGCATATTGTGTGCGCATGCTGGGTGGGGGTGACACAGGCTGCCTATTAGTGGTATATTGTGTGCACATGCTGGGTGGGGGTGACACAGGCTGCCTATTAGTGGAATATTGTGCGCACATGCTGGGTGGGGGTGACACAGGCTGCCTATTAGTGGCATATTGTGTGTGCGCATGCTGGGTGGGGGTGACACAGGTTGCCTTTTAGTGGCTTATTGTGTGCGCATGCTGGGGAGGGAGGTGACACAGGCTGCCTATTAGTGGCTTATTGTGTGCACATGCTGGGTGGGGGTGACACAGGCTGCCTATTAGTGGAATATTGTGCGCGCATGCTGGGTGGGGGTGACACAGGCTGCCTATTAGTGGCATATTGTGTGCGCATGCTGGGTGGGGGTGACACAGGCTGCCTATTAGTGGCATATTGTGTGCGCATGCTGGGTGGGGGTGACACAGGCTGCCTATTAGTGGCATATTGTGTGCACATGCTGGGTGGGGGTGGGGGTGGGGGTGACACAGGCTGCCTATTAGTGGCATATTGTGTGCACATGCTGGGTGGGGGTGACACAGGCTGCCTATTAGTGGTATATTGTGTGCACATGCTGGGTGGGGGTGACACAGGCTGCCTATTAGTGGTATATTGTGTGCACATGCTGGGTGGGGGTGACACAGGCTGCCTATTAGTGGCATATTGTGCGCGCATGCTGGGTGGGGGTGACACAGGTTGCCTTTTAGTGGCTTATTGTGTGCGCATGCTGGGGAGGGGGGTGACACAGGCTGCCTATTAGTGGCTTATTGTGTGCGCATGCTGGGTGGGGGTGACACAGGCTGCCTATTAGTGGCATATTGTGCGCGCATGCTGGGGGTGGGTGACACAGGCTGCCTATTAGTGGCATACTGTGTGTGCACATGCTGGGTGGGGGTGACACAGGCTGCCTATTAGTGGCATATTGTGTGCACATGCTGGGTGGGGGTGACACAGGCTGCCTATTAGTGGCATATTGTGTGTGCATGCTGGGTGGGGGTGACACAGGCTGCCTATTAGTGGCATATTGTGCGCGCATGCTGGGTGGGGGTGACACAGTCTGCCTATTAGTGGCTTATTGTGTGCGCATGCTGGGTGGGGGTGACACAGGCTGCCTATTAGTGGCATATTGTGCGCACATGCTGGGTGGGGGTGACACAGGCTGCTTATTAGTGGCATATTGTGTGCACATGCTGGGTGGGGGTGACACAGGCTGCCTATTAGTGGCATATTGTGTGCGCATGCTGGGTGGGGGTGACACAGGCTGCCTATTAGCGGTATATTGTGTGCGCATGCTGGGTGGGGGTGACACAGGTTGGCTATTAGTGGCCAATACTGGGTTAAAGTTCCTCTTAATGTGCATATGGCTGAACCTCTCAAGTTTCAGGATTACCCTGCTGAACCTCATCAATAATACAAGAGCAACTGGGTCTCATCTCTGCACATCTGGGGAGAGACAATACACAGGATGACAATGTACTCAGATCTAGACTGTAAACACACTTGGTCCTGCACAAAACACAAATAAAGCATCTCCTACAAAATCTCACTCATGTCCACACCAAGACGTACCACTTTTATGGCATTAAAGGACAACTATCGATTAACATGTTTTCTTAAACTGGCCTGGGAATAGCTTGTGTAGGTGTTCCTAAATACTGCTGTATCTGTACCCATGCTCATCTCTTCCTTTAATGTTATCAAATTCTTTTCATGGAGTGGTGTTGGGACCAGGGCCTTGGATCAGTGAATGATGAGGGGAGGGGGAAATCCCTTTCCCTACATATGTTAACCCTGTATGTACTTTATATATTTAGCAGATGACAGGTCTAAACTGCAGCTGTAGTTTTGTCTCTCTGAATAGCTCATTCAGAGAGATAAAACACAGGCTTCTGAAGGTTGTCTGTCTAAGGATACACTGACATGTGCAGAGCAAGCAGGCTGAAATGTATCCATCTGCAGCATAAAAAAACATTCTCTTTTGTGTGTGTAACCTAATACCAAGGCAAGATTTTCATACTAAAGTATTTTGCTGTAGCCTTCTGAAATATGCAGAGACCAGCACTGACTGTATTGTCACTTTTCTCATAAAGCACAGACTCCCCTTTGCTAAAAAATCATTCCAATGCAGCTACAATCTAATGAATTACAGCTTTTGCCTCTTATGTTAATGTTTACGCAGCTACTTAGACATACTTTGTACATTGTAATTTTAGAACACTTGGTTATTGATAGTTGTCCTTTAATGAAAACACAGAGCCTTCCTACTTTTTCCTGCTGTTGTCATACCTGGTGCAAAAGGCTGTAACGCTATGGTGGAGATGGAGGATAAACTGCTGCTGCCTGCACAAGAGTGAAGGGAAAACACTTCACACAGGAGCCAGAGAATGACTGCCTGAATATGTATACTCTGTGGAGAAAAGGAAAAACATTGCCTCACGCGGTCACATCAGCTCTTACAGAATTACAAGCTGAAGCATGACCAAATATTCAGATAAGTAATGCCTCTTTTGTATAAACAATTATCTTTTAATTGCCCTGGGTGCTGCACCATCTAACAATCTGATAAAATATTGAGAAAAAATCTGCAGCAAGAAAGTGTAGTCCCGTGATCCCGCGCACACACAGGTGGGGGCGCTGCGGTTTACAGAGTTGGTATTTATAATAACTGCAAATTGTCCAAGTTTGATTTCACCTCTCTCTGATAAATTAGTGAGGATGTTGTCTGTCATACAGGAAGTAGAAATTAATAATTTTGTTAGTCCAATCAAGGCTAGACGTCACTGCTCGTTCTGCTGCCCTTCTGTAACTGCAGACACTGCGCCTTGTCCTTTGTTTACATCACTGATGCAAGCCCATTGGCCGTCCACAGACTCCTATCACAGGGTCACCTGTAATCAGAGGAGAAACATATCAATTAAGCATATAGTTGGAGAAAGATTTCCAGACTATGGCCAGTCTTTTGTATGTAGTGCAGGTGGCTGTATTTGCTACTCTCAAATGTGTTCTCCTTGTCCCTGCACAGGCGCACGCTACCTCCCAGTCCCTGCATGGAAGCACACGACCTCCCAAGTCCCTGCACCGGCGCACACGACCTCCCAAGTCCCTGCACCGGCGCACACGACCTCCCAAGTCCCTGCACGGGCGCACACGACCTTCCAAGTCCCTGCACGGGCGCACACGACCTCCCAAGTCCCTGCACGGGCGCACACGACCTCCCAAGTCCCTGCATGGGTGCACGCGACCTCCCAAGTCCCTGCACGGGCGCACACGACCTCCCAAGTCCCTGCACGGGCGCACGCGACCTCCCAAGTCCCTGCACGGGCGCACACGACCTCCCAAGTCCTTGCATGGGTGCACGCGACCTCCCAAGTCCCTGCACGGGCGCACACGACCTCCCAAGTCCCGGCACGGGTGCACACAACCTCCCAAGTCCCTGCACAGGTGCATACAACCTCCCAAGTCCCTGCAGGGGCGCACGCAACCTCCCAAGTCCCTGCACGGGCGTACGCAACCTCCCAAGTCCCTGCACGGGTGCACGCGACCTCCCAAGACCTTGCACGGGCGTACGCGACCTCCCAAGTCCCTGCACTGGCGCAGGCGACCTCCCAAGTCCTTCCACGGGTGCACATGACCTCCCGAGTCCTTGCACGGGCACATGCGACCTCCCAAGTCCCTGCACAGGTTCACGCAACCTCCCAAGTCCCTGCACAGGGCTGCACTGGAATTACCTGCCTGTATACTATTCTGCAGGGCTGTGGAATTGGTACAAAAATTATCCGACTCCTCAGTTTATGAAACCACTGACTGACTTTCAGGTACCCAAAATTGCTCCGACTCCTTAGTCTTATACTTACAGTATACTATATACTATTGTCTTATACTTACCAGAGCTGTGGAGTTAGTACAAAAAACATCTGACTCAGTTTATGAAACCACCGTCTCTTACTCCAGGTACCCAAAAATTGCTCTGACTCCTCAACTCCACAGCCCTGCTATTCAGCCTACTAGATGGGGAGGGGTTACGTTAAAAGGAATCTGAAGTATGTGGGATATGGAGGTTGACATATTTATTTAATTTAACAGTGCAAATTGCCTGGCTGTCCTGCTAATACTCTTCCTCCGATACTTTAAGCCATAGACCCTGAAGAAGACAAGACAAATAACATTTATATTGCGCTTTTCTCCTGGCGGACTCAAAGGGCCAGAGCTGCAGCCACTAGTGTGCACTCTATAGGCAGTAGCAGTGTTAGGGAATCTTTCCCAAAGTCTCCTACTTAAAGGGAACCTAAACTAAGAGGGATATGGATGTTTCCTTTTAAACAATACCAGTTGCCTGACTCTCCTGCTGATCAATTTGCTGCAGTAGTATCTGGATCTCGCACCTGAAACAAGCATGCAGCTAATCCAGTCTGACTTCAGTCAGAGCGCCTGATCTGCATGCTTGTTCAGGGGCTGTGGCTAAAGTATTAGAGACATAGGATCAGCAGGAGAGTCAGTCAACTGGTATTATTTTAAAAGGAAAAATCCATATCCTTCTCAGTTTAGGTTCCCTTTAATAGGTGCTGGCTTACTGAAAGGGAAGCACTTGGATTTGAACCTTGGTCTGCCGTGTCAGAGGCAGAGCCCAATACCAGTACAGATCAGATGTTTCTGACAAAAACCTGACAAGATTAGCTGGATGCTTGTTTTAGGTGTGTGACTCAGACCCTACTGCAGATAGTAAAATCAGGACAGTCAGGCAACTGGTATTGTTTAAATGGAAATAAATATGGAAGCCTCCATATCCCTCTCACTTCAGATTCCCTTTAAAGTACCTGCTCAGCAGCTTCTGCACCAACCACTTCCTGCACGACAGTTCTCCTGAGCAGCAGTCCGCGGTCTCAGACAGCGTCGGTGTCATACAACTTTTCACTGTATTTATGTAAATTAGGAGACCAGAAAAAAGCGTATCCTTTTAGCGGCGCGCCACTACACCAGTTACTCACCAGTATACAGACAAAGATAAGTACATAGCAAATCATTTTTTTCATAAAGATGAGCTTGAATTTTTAATATGTGCAAAAAATTGATTCACAAATCTTCAAAAGAAATTCATCTTAAGACACGACATCCCATAAAAAAGTGCAATATCAAAACAGTAAGATTAATTGTTTTTATAAGACGACAACATCAACTTGTTGTGGACTCTCCCTTGGTCGGTTCAGCCTGTGTGTGGTGTTTTTCTATATTTGGAAGTGGTGATTCCTGGCTTGGTTGTTGTCCAGATGCTGCTCCATTTGTTGCCCTATTCACATTGCAGGTGGATATTCCTGGCTTAGTTTTGGTCCAGATGGTTTTCCATCTTATGCTGTGTGTATAGTGCAGATGTACAATTGTTTGTGAAGGCCTGAAGAAGGGTCTACCTGAAACAAGTCAACGTCATCTTTTAAAAATAATTGATCTAACGGTTTTGATATTGCACCTTTTTATGTGTTGGCGTGTCTTAAAGGGTTCTCTGGTATGTTTAAAAAAAAAGCTAAAACTGACACTTAAGTGGGGCTTCTATTGGCCCCCTGCAGCTGTAATGTCCCGTGCCATCCTTCTCCGATGCTTTATTCCCCGCCGCCGGTAACCTGCTAATTATTCATCTAACCAGACGAATAGAACTGCGGCTGCGTGTCTGCGCTCCCGCGCGCAGGAGCGAGCATGCACGTCATTGGAAGCTTACTGTGCAGACACAGTAGAAATTTTCTTGTACTGCCCCTGCGCAGTAAGCTCCCGATAACGAGCGCGGACACGGCCGCACAGCCGCAGTTCTATTTGTCTAGTTAGACGAATAATTAGCAAGTTACCGGCAGCGTGGAACGGAGCACCAGAGGAGGACGGCACAGGACATTACAGCTACAGGGGGCCGATAGAAGCCCCAGGTAAGTGTCAGTTTTAGCTTTTTTAAACATACCAGAGAACTACTTTAAGGGCCAGTGCACACCAAAAACCTCTAGCAGATCCGCAAAACGCTAGAGGTTTTTGAAGCAGATTTTCAAAGCATGTTTAGAGAGATTTTATAAACATGCCTAGCGGTTTTTGGAGCGTTTTTGTATAGCAGATTCCATATATTTTTACAGTAAAGCTGTTACTGAACAGCTTCTGTAACAAAAAAGGCCTGGAAAACCGCTCTGATCTAGCGTTTTTCAGATCAGTTTTCCACTTTCCTATACTTTAACATTGAGGCAGAAACGCCTCAGAAATCTAAAAAATGCTGCAGCCCCCGAGTTTGCGTTTGTAGGAAAAACGAACCGCTCTGGTGTGCACCATCCCATTGAAATACATTACCCAAGCAGTTTTCAATCAGCTAGCGTTTTTAAAAACGTTCCAGAACCGCTCTGGTGTGCACCAGCCCTAAGATCAACTTCTTTTGAAGATTTGTGAATCAATTTTTTGTACTTTTTGGATATGTTACGGCCAGAACCCGAAGTCTGGCTACTTCGGGTTCAGGCCGGTCAAAATGCGAAGTGGCCGGGCACCTGCGGCCAATGGTAGAAATGAAAAGTTTCCCAAATGAATTCATATCCCGGCGGCGTTAAATGAATGAATTCCCGGCGGCATTATGTGACCGGATGAAGCCGTCTCTTCGGCTGTGCCTCCTCTCCTCCCCCTGCCCCTCTCCTATGCAGCTGTGGCAGCCGGGGACCACGCGTGTCCCCCAGGATCGTTGGTAGCGGCAGGGAAGCAGAGCGGGAAGGCTGCAGACA
Organism: Hyperolius riggenbachi; assembly: GCF_040937935.1. Classification (NCBI taxonomy): domain Eukaryota; kingdom Metazoa; phylum Chordata; class Amphibia; order Anura; family Hyperoliidae; genus Hyperolius; species Hyperolius riggenbachi. The sequence continues at coordinate 423,449,288 of NC_090648.1, read as the reverse complement.
TCGCTTCTGCCAGCAGCCACTCTGCAGAGGAACAAAAGGCAGGATTCCCTGCTGCTACGAACAACTCTGAGGGACACGCATGTCCCCGGCTGCCAAAGCTGCATAAGAGAGGGGCAGGGGGAGGAGAGGAGGCAGAGCCGAAGAGGTGGCTCCATTAGGTCTGCGGCTTCATCCGGTCACATAATGCCGCCGGGGAATTCATTCATTTAACGCCGCCGGGATATTAATGCATTTGCGAAACTTCATTTCTAACATTGGCTGCAGGTGAACAGCCACTTCGCGTTTTGACCGGCCAGAACCCGAAGTGGCCAGACTTTGGGTTCTGGCCGTAACAGATATATTAAAAATTCAAGTTCATCTTTATGAAAAAATTAGGGAAATTCTCCTAGATAGAGACAAAGACAACCTCAGCAAGGTCATAGAAGCTATACATATATATTTCTACAATATCCAACAATTAAACAAAATCGTTCTGGAGTTGGAAAGTCAGAGGAAATCTCCACAACAGGAGCCCAGAAAGCTGCAAAACCCCTCCCCTTTACCGCTATTCACACTGCACCAGCTCTGACTTCCACGGGCCACAAATGCTCTTCTTTGTATTCACAAGGGCAGGTGAGCACGGACATGGCTACGCATCTTGTTATCTCCCCTGGACACAGCCTGGATGTTGGCGGTGATGGACCAGCTCACGTGCCACACCACATCATTGAATTTATGCAGTAGTTTTGGTGTCCAGCTGCTCATGGCACGCATGTCCAGATGTAAACTCTGCCGTCCTGTAAGACAGACCCAACAATGGTTTGTTACAACAGAGCTGGATTACCGCAGATGTATGGAATAGAAAACTCCTCTTCATGTTTACCTGAGAGCAGCAGGCTATAGTGCAAGTAGGGAGACCAATAGAGGGAGCCCAGGCCACATCTCTCGCCCAATCACTGTGTGCCTTTAGCTTCTGGTCTTCCTTCCACTGACCATCCCTGAATAAAAGGAGAGAGTGCTGAACACTTTCCTCATTTACAAAGAGGTGCCTCCTCTCCACCACTGCCCTGTCAGGAGAGCTCCAACTTACCTCCAGATCTTTACCAGGTTGTCACTGCCACCAGACACAAATCTGTTGATGTAATTTGGCCTCTGTCCAGATGGCCGCTGATCCACCAAACTGCAGGCACCACTGAAGGGGCCCAACTCACAGCATTAAACCTGATCTATGGAGGGACAAAAGCAGAATTATTTACCATCAGCTTGGTAGAGCCAGCACAGCAAAGGCCAGAAACAACATGCAGAGAACCTCACACTAATAAGCTTAAAGTAAACCTGTATACACAACTGCCCTTTGGGGGTACTTACCTCGGGAGGGGCAAGCCTCTGGATCCTATAAGGCTTCCCTGTCCTTCTCAGCAGCCTCAATCCAGCACTGGCTTCCCCAGAGAAACGGCCACCACAGTATTGACATCATTGAGCCTCATGCAAGCTTGCCAATTGGGCGCGGCAGAAATAGCCAAGCATCTGTGCAGTGGAGTAGACCTGATTAGGCTCGGCTATTTCCACCAGAGCTCAAATGGCAAGCAGCTACTGCGCCTGTTCGGGAAACCAGTGATGGAAGCCGCTAGTTCACAATCTGGCAACAACTTTCCAGGGAGCCAGCGTTGGATTGGAAGTGCTGAGGATGACGAGGGAAGCCTTATTAGTATCCAGGGGCTTCCCCCTCCGAGGTAAGTACCCCCCAGGGGCTCTTTTTTTCTTTAAAGCAATTCTGAAGTGAAGACAACACAGAGGCATGACAGCACATATGAATAAGTACCAGCATATGTGGGCAGAGCCTCTAATAGGCAGACTGCTCCCATTGCATCCAAAACAGATGCTAGAATATGCATTAACTACCCTAATCTCTAATTAAAGGGAAATGTCATGCAAACATAGTATAACCTGGCAGCAGCTAGCAATAAAGTAGAACTTACATTTTGTATAGAGCAGGGAGAAATGGCAGTGCTTCGTAAAGCCAGGCCGCATTTGTTTGCATGCTAAAAAACTGTTTTGGAAGCTAACATCCTCCATTAGCCTATAAAAGGCTCTGGGCTGGATGTCATTCAGATGCAGCCTGGCTGCCTCTTGGTTGAAATAGTAAGGCTCAAAGTAATATTGAAATAAAGATAGATACCTTCTAGATCCTCACCCCATGCCCCTGGTCTACCGCTGTTCAAATGGTGTCACCGAGTACTTCCGAAGACTAGCTGTTCTGTATTACAAGGTGCTAGTCCAGGCTCACAGCTGCACCTGTTCTCAGAACCACTCAGAGAGGCAAGTGTTTCCAAAGCCTTCTAAGGAGTCCCAAAGGCTCTGGGATCTCAATGGAGGCACGGCGCTGAAACAATGGCATGGAGAGGACTGGGAAGGCTCTATGGGATTCAGAGCCATCCCTCTACATAGGTGAATATCTAACTTTTTTTTAGTTTCGCTTCAGTATTGCTTTAACCACTTCCAGACCACGCTATTTGAAATCTATGCCCTGTTTGGGACCTGTTATCCCTGCCAGGGAGTACATTTCAATTAGCCCGCTGCACACTATCGCCGATTGTGCCGATCTCCCGCCACTGCAGCTTACTCGCCCTGCTGTCAGTACGTGCTAACAGGGTGTGCTGACAGTGACCTGAATATAAAACAAGACTGAATATACAGTGTCATCTGGGGGCCAAACGTGCACTGCTGCAATTGGGAAATGTACATTGTTAGCGTTTATTCGGGTTTTGCTTTTTTTCCCCCGCAAAAAGAAAGCTCTCTTTTTCCTGCACAATCCATGCCTCGGTAATTACAAAGTATTCCAACGCATTAAAAAAAAACACAGGACAAACGTGAAAAATCACATGCGGAAAACACAATTGCAAATGCGGATGCGCTATTGCGGAAACCAGTGAATCCTGATCAATGGCCCATAGGGTTGCATTGGATCTAATGGTCCAATAATGCATTTAGATCGATTTTCAATAGATTTCATCCTGAAATCTATTGGAAATATGTTCCTAGTGTGTGGCACACATCAGATAGATTCCTGTCAGATTCGACTTAACAGGCATCTGACAGAAATCTGATGGTCGAACTTGCTGCAAATCTATCAGTGTATGGCCACCTTTACAGTGTAAACACAATGGCCCTGATTCACAAAGCGGTGCTAACAGTTAGCACCCTGGTGAAAAGCCCTTTATCACGCCTTGGGCCTGATTCACAAAGCGGTGCTAACAGTTAGCACCCTTGTGAAAAGCCCTTTATCACGCCTAAACTCAGTTTAGGCATGATAAGTTTAGGGGCCTGATTCACAAAGCGGTGCTAACAGTTAGCACCGTGGTGAAAAGCCCTTTATCACGTCTAAACTCTGTTTAGGCATGATAAGTTTAGGTGTGATAAGTTTAGGTGTGATAAGTTTTTAGGTGTGATAAGTTTAAGCACCAACTGGGCTAGCACCGCAGTGCACAGCTGATCAAAAGTTTTGCGCTAGCAAAGTCTGGTGCACTTTGCATAGAGTTTAATGGCGCTGCTTTGCGTGCGGGACTTTGCGCGCAATCTAAACTTATCTAAACTTATCATGCCTAAACTTATCATGCCTAAACTTATCATGCCTAAACTGAGTTTAGGCATGATAAAAATGGTTATCACGCCTAAAGTCTTTAACTGGGTTATCACCGCTTTGTGAATCGAGCCCTAGGGGCTCGATTCACAAAGCGGTGCAAAGTGTTAGCACCATGGTGAAAAGGCCCTTATCACGCCTAAAGTCACTTTAGGCATGATAAGAAGAAACTCGCGCGAAGTTGCCGCGCGTACGCGCGTAAGTGCGCGCGCAACACCCGACGCTTCGCGCGAAGCTCCCATTAAACCCTATGGGACTTTGCGCGCGCTCTCACGCGCGTACGCGCGAACGCGCTTACGCGCGGTAACTTCGCGCGAAGAGCAAGAAAAATCGGTGATAACTCAGTGGTGAAAAGGTTATCACGCCTAAAGTCTTTTAGGCGTGATAACTGGGTTATCACCGCTTTGGCCTCGATTCACAAAGCGGTGATAACCCAGTTATCACGCCTAAAAGACTTTAGGCGTGATGACCTTTTCACCACTGAGTTATCACCGATTTTTCCTGCTCTTCGCGCGAAGTTACCGTCCCATAGGGTTTAATGGGAGCTTCGCGCGAAGCGTCGGGTGTTGCGCGCGCACTTACGCGCGTACGCGCGTACGCGCGTACGCGCGGCAACTTCGCGCGAGTTTCTTCTTATCATGCCTAAAGTGACTTTAGGCGTGATAAGGGCCTTTTCACCATGGTGCTAACACTTTGCACCGCTTTGTGAATCGAGCCCCTAAACTTATCACACCTTGGGCTTGATTCACAAAGCGGTGCTAACAGTTAGCACCCTGGTGAAAAGCCCTTTATCATGCCTAAACTCAGTTTAGGCATGATAAGTTTAGGTGTGATAAGTTTAGGTGTGATAAGTTTAGGCATGATAAGTTTAGGTGTGATAAGTTTAGGCATGCTAAGTTTAAGCGCCAACTGCGTTAGCACCGCAGTGCACAGCTGATCAAAAGTTTTACGCTAGCAAAGACTGGTGCACTTTGTATAAAGTTTAATGGCGCTGCTTTGCGTGCGGGACTTTGCAAGCGATCTAAACTTATCTAAACTTAGCATGCCTAAACTTATCACACCTAAACTTATCACACCTAAACTTATCACGCCTAAACTGGCTTTTCACCAGCATGGTGCAATGGTTATCATGCCTAAAGTCTTTTAGGCATGCTAACTGGGTTAGCACCGCTTTGTGAATCGAGCCCGATAAGTTTAGGGGCTCGATTCACCAAGCGGTGCAAAGTGTTAGCACCGTGGTGAAAAGGCCCTTATCACGCCTAAAGTCACTTTAGGCATGATAAGAAGAAACTCGCGCGAAGTTGCCGCGCGCAAAGTTTTGCGCGCGCAACCGCGCGCGTGCGCGCGCAGCGTCCCCGCTTCGCGCGAAGCTCCCATTAAGCCCTATGGGACTTTGCGCGCGCTCTCACGCGCGAACGCGCGAACGCGCGTACGCGCGGTAACTTCGCGCGAAGAGCAGGAAAAAGCGGTGATAACTCAGTGGTGAAAAGGTCATCACGCCTAAAGTCTTTTAGGCGTGATAACTGGGTTATCACCGCTTTGTGAATCGAGCCCTAGGTGTGATAAGTTTAGGGGCTTGATTCACTAAGCGGTGCTAACAGTTAGCACGCTGGTGAAAAGCCCTTTATCATGCCTAAACTCAGTTTAGGCATGATAAGTTTAGGTGTGATAAGTTTAGGTGCGATAAGTTTAGGCATGATAAGTTTAGGTGTGATAAGTTTAGGAGTGATAAGTTTAAGCACCAACTGGGTTAGCACCGCAGTGCACAGCTGATCAAAAGTTTTGGGCTAGCAAAGTCTGGTGCACTTCGCATAAAGTTTAATGGCGCTGCTTTGCGTGCGGGACTTTGCAAGCGAACTAAACTTATCTAAACTTAGCATGCCTAAACTTATCACACCTAAACTTATCACGCCTAAACTTATCACACCTAAACTGGCTGTTCACCGGCGTGGTGCAATGGTTATCATGCCTAAAGTCTCTAACTGGGTTAGCACCGCTTTGTGAATCGAGCCCTAGGTGTGATAAGTTTAGGCATGATAAGTTTAGGTGTGATAAGTTTAGGCATGATAAGTTTAAGCACCAACTGCGTTAGCACCGCAGTGCACAGCTGATCAAAAGTTTTGCGCTAGCAAAGTCTGGTGCACTTCGCATAGAGTTTAATGGCGCTGCTATGCGTGCGGGACTTTGCATGCTATCTACACTTATCTAAACTTAGCATGCCTAAACTTATCACACCTAAACTTATCACACCTAAACTGGCTTTTCACCAGCGTGGTGCAATGGTTATCATGCCTAAAGTCTCTAACTGGGTTAGCACCGCTTTGTGAATCGAGCCCATGGAGTTCACTGCATAGGAGACAAGCTGCAAGAGAACCCCACTATGACCATTATATTGCATGGATTTACTATCCACAACTGGAACTGATCTTTATTGATAATAAGACATGCAAAGTCATCTGAGAATGTCTGACCTCACAGACTACCCAGTTAGGGTGGGCAAAACCAAAACTGATATTTCAATGTTTAGTTGAGGCTAAATAAGTAATCATTCTTTGGTTTCTCTAGGATACAGTGAAAGGGGGGGGGGCAGCACCCATACAAAGGAGAAGGTGCGCCCAAGCAAACAGCATTCCACACCACCGGAGCTCTTAGTAGTTTATCTGTTACTATGCCCATGTGGTGCCTTTTATATAGGTAAAACTAAACGAGAGCTACGTGCCAGGATCTCTCATCATGTTACTAACATAAGGAGTAAGAGCACGTCCAATCTCACCCCGGTGGCCAGGCATTTCAAAACCATGCATGCTGGCAACCCAGCTCAGATGCGTTTTGTTGGCTTGGACCGTATTCATGCATCTCAACGAGGTGGGGACATGGATAGACTTTTATTACAGCGAGAATCAAGGTGGATTTTTGACCTGGGGGCGACATCACCCCCAGGTTTGAATGAAAATACCAGTTATACTTCCTTTTTGCCTGTTTGAGGTCCCTGTGTGCCCACCTCTTGAAACTACTCTCCCTGGTCGCGTGCGTCTCCTCACCGGTCTGTGTGGGGGGGTGGCCCTCCCTATATTCTTTGCTAAACACTAGCTTTATAAGGTGAAATTTCTCTCATTGAGGATGCTTGAGGCATCCACACTATGTGGGGCCCCTTATGGTTGCCCCCTCCCCTTGTTCTTTGCATTCATATATTATGGCTTACCATTAACGTCTTGCTGTTTATAATTAATATATGAATTTCATTTCGAGTTGAAATCCCTATTTGAATATATATTTTTGGATAAGATACCTGGGTGGGGTCTTGGTTTCTCTCTCCGGCCTGGTTTGTGGCTTGGACCGGCTCCTCCCGCCCCCTCTGGCGGTGTCGCCTGGTGTGGTTGGGGCTTGGTGGGCGCGGTGTTTGGGGGGTGTGCGGTTGCCTTTGGCCCGGCTGCCCCCCGCCACCGTGTCCATCCGCCCTGCCCGCCCCGTGTGCGACGTTCGGGCGGGTGGGCGGGGTTTGGCGGACGCGCCGGCGGGTTGCTAAGGCGACCGGCCGCCGTGTCTGCCTGCCCCGCCCACCTGCCCGGCATTGGCCGCTTGTGGGGGCGGGCGGGGCCGGCCTGGCGATGACGTCAGGCCGGTGGGGGGGGTTTAAGATCCCCATGGAGGAACATGGAATCTGTTGCACACCTCCAGTGGAAGCCGGAAGTCCGGCGAAACCGGTCGAGGACGTATGTGCAGTGTCCCGGCCTCCATGCTGTCTCCTTCCCCGCACGGATAGAAGCCTCTGCCTTCCCTACAGCCAGTCCGGTGTCTCAGCCATACAGGAATCAATCTCCATACGGATAGAAAACCTTGTTTATCCGGACAACTATCCGGACACTTATTCAACACAGGCATTGATCTCGGAGGACATCACATTTAGCAACACGGTACTCCAGGATATCCATTGTGGACACGTAAGCAGCCCCACGGGCATGGCTTTTGTTTATGTATGTGGACTGCTTCTCAAAATCATTATACAAGTGAGTGGCGTTTAACTGATGACACTGAGCCTCTTGGTGAACTTGCAGCTTGATTTGTGGCAGCTATATCACTTGGCCTGAACCCTGCATGTGCCTCAGTGTGGTGCCAACCTGCTTGCCTCAATGTGCCTCAGCTTGTTTATCCAATGCCTGACATCTCTGGAGATTATGTTCTGAGATTGAATTAATTTTATGTGACTGTCTTGCTTTTTCCCGGCTGGAAAATCCCCTTGCTTGCACTTATCTGCTTATTATCCACTCTAAGACTGGCTGTATGCAACTAACCAATCTTTGTGCTGGCTGCAGTAATTTGCCGGTTCCTCACTTCAAGACTGGCTGCATGCTATTAACCAATTTTTGCACCGGCTGTGGTTTATATCTACATATATTTTTGTGATCCAATTCGGGTGAACTGGACGTCCAGAAAAATTTATTTATTTATTTATTTTTTTCAATGACATAAACCCACATGATATTACAGTTTATAGTTAGTGTTTACACCATCTCTTTGGGGGATCTGTGGGGTAGTGGCAGGGGTTTGAGGTCGGGGTGGGAGGCTGGCTTGGGGGTGCGGGGTGGGCACATTTTTAATTGATGTGTTTTATTGTTCTATAGATTTGGATTAATAAAGTTGAATAGGTTATTACAGTAACTAATTGTATGTGATTTGTGCTCAATCGGGTCATACCCACCTTTTTCTATCTCACCCCTTTTTTTATATATACGGAGCTGTTAGATGCAGGAACCAAATCGTGCAGGTACCACCGATGTAATTAAAGCTTCTTTATTGATCACATCAGATAAAAATCAGCAAATACAATGACAGGCCGCTGTTTCGAGCAATCAAGCTCTTTGTTAAGTTTATAAAACTGCAATAAAAGAGTGTCCATCCAACTCACTTATATATCCATCATAGACCAATATGGTGCAGCACATCATCCATCCAATCAACAGGCGCCAGGTCATAAGAGGACCTGATGGGGAACTGCATAGGACGGGTAAACCCCGCCCCCTCCAAAATTCACACGTTGCCCAATGTTTAATCTCATGCCTAGCTTGAAACAAAAACAACCTAGGCACTACTATGTCTCACAGCGCTGTATACTTACTGTCCATATGCTCACTGTATCACCCTCAAAGGCATCTTATACCGCCGTACTATGAACATGTGCCTGGGCCGCCGACCAATCAGCTGGCACAAAGCGCCTCCCCTCACTAAGTGCTGACATAGGCAGAAGACATCTCCGCTGTCAGTAGCTAATAGTAGTTGCCGCCAACCAATCAGTGGCCAGCGTACGCAGCGCACAGCCAAACAGGAAAGAGCACTGACGTGTGCGAAAGTATCCACACCGCAACAAATAACAATGCACCTCAGAGGAAGGGGGGCGACCAATCCTATACAACCCTTTTGTATGCTGAAACCGCTGACCAATTAGCGGTCAGCCAGCACACAGCACAAATCTGCAAGTAGGCAGATGAATCCCAGAAGCCGTGCCATGCACGGCTATGGGATTCGCTGCCTCCCGCATGAAAAAATGCTGCAATGTCGTCTGAATCGATTGCAGCATTATCCCCATGGCAGAGTTTCGCCGCGCAATTTGCTTGCGGGGAAACTGCGGATTCAGCCCGATTTCTGCAGCAGTGACCCTTATAGCATGCCATCTCAGATTTCTTATCTTTATAATCACTTTGCTCTGTTGCTCACTTCTTTTCCAAGTGCTGTACCAAAACCTGGCTCTTATAATGTCATCAGTCCAGCCCATAATCTGCACAGAGCATGAGCAGGATTTCCCAGGCATATTTGCATGACGGGTAGGACAAAATGCTGAAGGGGAGGACAAAATGCTGAGGGTGTACTTGCAACACTCTTGCTTCAAGAAAGTTACTGCGACTTCATTCCTGACAAAGATGCTTTTCATATTAAAGAGGAACTTCAGCCTAAACAAACATACTGTCATTAAAGAGAACCAGAGATGAAGCAACCTCATGTATTTTACCTTATAAATCAGTGGGAACATGACAGTAAACACCTAATCTGCTCTTTGTTACATTGTTCTCTGTTTAATTTGCCTGTTATCACCTCTAAGATAAGAATCCCGACTAAGCAGTCGGTCTGGCTTTGCTACAGAATAATTATAGCTGAGACTGTGTTCTTTGCTGTCTTCAAGTCCAAGCCTGCCCCCTGCTGGCTTTGCTCAGGAATCATTATAGCTGAGTCATTATAGCAAAGCCAGACTCAATGCTCAGTCCGGGATTCTTATCTCAGCTAGATAACAGACACTTTTAGCAGTGAGGATGGAACAGAGAGCATGGTAAATGTTTTCTCTAATGTTCCCACTGATTTCTATGGTAAAATACACAAGGGTGCTTCGTCTCTGGTTCACTTTAAGTTACATTAGTTATGTTAATTAAAATAGATAGGTAATATAATCTCTTACCCACCTTGTTTTTAAAGAACAGGCAAATGTTTGCGATTTCATGGGGGCAGCCATCTCTTTGGTCGAAAGGAGGTGACAGGGAGCATGAGACACAGTTCCAACTGTCCTGTGTCCAGATCACCCCTCCCAGTTGCTAGGCAACGAGAACAAAAACATCAGAAATCCCATCATGCTTTGCACAGCATCAGGGGAAAAATGCCCAGGCAGTTTTCTTTGATGGGGCGCCACTTAGCTTCTGTGCAGCTAAAAATTAGGCTTTGGTAAGAAAAACTAAGTTTTGATGCTGTGAAACTGTTAAGCAAACACCAAACCTTTTCAGTGCTGCTGAGTAGATTTTTAGTCTGGAGATTCACTTTAAACAAAAAAATGCCCACTGCTCCAGCCCCACAGATGACATCTCCAGACATTACCACTACTTCATGATTAGATCAGAATTTCCTACCACTAATGTCCCTCTCCAGCTGATATGGAACGACAAGTCATAAGGCTCTCCTTGTCAGCAGGATGTTACCTGAGGAGTCATGGCCGGTGTACTTGTACATCTTCTCCCAAGTGCCGTTTTCCTCTTTCCAGATGACGACTTTTCTGTCATAGGAGCAGGAGGCCAAGATGTTTCCATACATTGGGTGAGCCCAGGCTACCTGCCACACCGGCCCCTCATGCCTGAAAAGAACAAGCAAATCTGTGAGATGGCCTTCCAGGAGGACCCTCTGCAGCTAGGAAATGATAGGATGGATGGTAGGCTGACATGAAATCATATACATGTGATAAGATTAAACTGTAACACTACATTAAATGAAAAGCACTTGTCGAGCTTCCAAAGTGCCCAGGATGAAAGGTCCAAACGTTTTTGGTGTAATTATTTAAGGTAGGATTTCAACACAATGGGCTTGATTCACAAAGCGGTGCTAACCTACTTAGCATTCCTAAAGACTTTTGGGCGTAATAACCATTGCACTAAGTAGGTTAGCACCGTTTTGAGGAATAAAGTGGCGCGCAAAGTCCGGTGCACATGGAAAGTCGCATAGGGTTTAATGTGCGCAGAGTTTATTTTATCACGCCTAAACTGTGTTTAGGCGTGATAATGGGCTTTTCACCAGCGTGCTAACTGTTAGCACGCTTTAGTGAATCAAGCCCATTGAGTAGGGCTGCTCAAATCCGAATCCGGGAGATACCCGGATAGTTGCTATCCGGATATCTCCCAGTAAACCTGTGCAGGGTGGGCGGGGGGTCAAGCTTACCTGTTTGATGTCTTCTTCAACCGTCCTTGGCCCCTTCCACGATGCGTCCCACGTGCATCACGTGACTACAAACACTTCCTCCTTCACCCCGGAAGGAGGAAGTGTTTGTAGTTACGTGACCGCCGCGTGGAACGCATCGTGGGAGGTGCCAGGGACGGACGAAGAAGACGTCAGACAGGTAAGCTTGAAGCCCCCCGCCCACCCCGGACAGGCTTACTGGGAGATATCCGGATAGCAACTATCCGGGTATCTCACCGGATTCGGATTTGAGCAGCCCTAACAATGAGGTTGATTAACTAAGCTTTGATGCTACAGCAGCGAGTGTTATAATCCCCTGTGCACGCTATGCAGCCATAGCATGCACTGTTAAATTACACTGGGCTCAGATAGTTTAAAGATAGCTCAGATAGTTTAAACACTCCACTGAACCCGCCCAGAGCCCGGCAGCTCCATTGCCTTAAAAGTACGATATTCCTGCACTTTGATTGGCCCAATAGCTTGACTATTAAAGAGAGTCTGCAGCGAGAACAGATCTCGCTTCAGACCTCATATATAGCAGGGGCATGTGTGCCCCTGCTAAAACGCCGCTATCCCGCGCCTTAACGGGGGTCCCTGTCCCCCCAAATCCCCTCCGTAATGCGGGGGAGCGTTTCCGCATTGGGGCAGGGCTAACCGCCGCAGCCCTGCCCCACGCGCGTCTGTCAGACGCATATCTCCGCCTCTCCCCCGCCCCTCTCAGTCTTCCTTCACTGAGAGGGGCGGGGGAGAGGCGGCGATGCGCGTCTGATAGACACGCTGGGAGGCAGGGCTGCAGCCGTTAGCCCTGCCTCCAGGAAGAGAAATGTAGAGACCAAGTCTGCGACCAACTTTTGCGGGGGGTGGGTTGGGGGTGAAGGGACCCCCGTTAAGCCGCGGGATAGCGGCGTTTTAGCAGGGGCACACATGCCCCTGCTATATACCAGAGCTGAAGCGAGATTTAGTCTTGCTTCAGTGTCTCTTTAAGTGACAAGCAGCCTACAGGGCCAATCAAAGTGCAAAAATATCGCACTTTGAAGCCACTGGACCCCGCGGGCGGGTTCAGTGGAGTGCTCGTTAAGTATAACAAAGCACTCCTTAAACTGAGCCCAGCATAATTTAACAGCGCACGCAATGGCTGCATAGTGTGCACAGGGAATTATAACACTCGCTGCTGTCATTAAGCTGCACTGCTGAAGCAGCACAGCTTAGTGAATCAACCTCAATGTGATTTAGTTCTGCATTAGCCTTTTGTAAATCTAAACCTTGAGGGCCCTTTCACACTGGAGCGTTACAGTGCGGTAAATTTACCACACCACGCCCCTGGGCAATGAAAGTATATTGGGGAGTTCACACTCCCCAAGCTGCGGTATACTGCGCCGGAAGTGCCCTATCTAACGCGCTTCCAAACTTATGGTACCGCGCGGCTCCTGGGGCGATCTGTGTCAGACTGGAAGTCATGTAAGTCTAAGGCAACACACCTGTCTTTAAAAAACCCACCACAGTTTTCAGCGTCGTGCATGCTCAGATGCGAATTTTAGAAACACACTTCCGCGCATGGCATCGATCGCCCAACAGGAAGTGAGCATCACTTCCTGTTGGCCAAATGCCAGACAGGGACTACCAAGTACTGACACCGCACCGCTGCCACCAAACTGCAGTATGAAGCTGGCCTGATATAGATATGCCCAACCCAAACAATGGATCCCTCCTTAAAGTGTACCCGAGATGATTTTAAATGGTAAAAAAGAGACACAAAGGCATGTTCTCATCCGACGGACATGCCTCTGTGTGCCCTCCTTGCCACTCTCGATCCCCCTGCACCTCACTAGTCCCCTCCCCCCCCGAATCTGCTGACAAGCAGCTTGTCAGGAAAACTAATGGGGGAAGGACATCCCTTGGAGGAGAGTAACTCCTGCGTAACGCTTCTTCCCCGCCTATCAGAGTCTTCTCACTGGCTCTCCACTGCCCGCTCCCTGCCTCTCCCCCACCCCATCCATGACAATCAGCGCTCAAGAGCACCGAGCTACATCTGCAGTGTCGTGACCCCAAAGGTCACAGAAGTAAAAGTAAAGGATTGCAGCTCCCCCCCTCCTTCCCCCAGACTAGGTAGCATGCTACCATCTTTATTCTCTAATAAACAATGCCAGTTGCCTGACCATTGTGCTGATTCTTTGCCTCTAATGCAGGGCCGGCCTTAGGTTTCACAGCGCCCTGAGCGTAACCAGATTTTGGTGCCCCCCCAACCCCCATTCATCCTACACGCACGCACGCACGCACACACACACACCCTTTTATCCTGAGTTATCTTCTATGAGATAATTTTCATCTTCACTTTAAAATAACTTTTCCGGAACTGTATTTTACATTTGGAAAAGTACTTAAAAGTTTGTGAAAAAGTGCTATCAAAATTATTGTATTTTCTTGTATACTTGTGGTTTAAAATGCATTTTATGACAAGGTGTAAAAATATCACCTAAGAGAAAACTCAGGAATCTGCCTCCCTTAGGCCCCGTTTACACTTAATCAGTTAGTATGCGTTAGTACGCGTTTTTTCCCATAGCAGTGCACTGGGAAGAAGATTTCAGTTAAAACGCGTTCAGTGTGAAAGGAGCCACAGGAAAACATGGTACTTACTTTGAAAATCAGTTTTCTTTCAGTTTTAACTGAAAGTGTAAAAGGGCCCTAAGTAGGGATCTGCCTATATATACACTAAATGGTGCATCTGCCTACATATACAAGACTAGTAGCCTATATACACTAAGGGGGGATCTATCTATTATAGGCAGATCCCCCCCTTAGTGTATATAGGCTACTAGTCTTGTAGGCAGATCCCTCCTTAGTGTACGGGTAGCACGGTGGCGTAGTGGTTAGCTCTCTCACCTTGCAGCACTGGGTCCCTGGTTTGAATCCCGGCCAGGGTACTATCTGCAAGGCGTTTGTATGTTCTCCCTGTGTCTGTGTGGGTTTCCTCCGGGCACTCTGGTTTCCTCCCACATCCCAAAAACATACAGATAAGTTAATTGGCTTCCTCCTAAAAAATTGTCCCTAGACTATGATACATGCACTACACAATACATACATACATACACATATGACTATGCTAGGGATAGATTATGTGCCCCTCTGCGGGACAGGACAAGACAACATATATTCTGTACAGCGCTGTGTACTATGTCGGCGCTATAAATACTTAGTGTATATATAATGCATACACTAAGGGGGATCTGCCTAATATATATACACTAAAGGGGGGATCTGCCTACATATACAAGACGAGTAGCCTATATACCATAAAGGGGGGGGGGGTTATGCCTATTATAGGCAGACCCCCCCCCCCCCCCCCCCTTTTAGTGTATATAGGCTACTAGTCTTCTAGGCAAGTCCCCTCCTTTAGTGTATATATAATAGGCAGATCCTTAGTGTATGTATATATAATATATACACTAAGGGGTATCTGCCTATATATACACTAAAGGGGGGATCTGCCTACATATACAAGACTAGTAGCCTATATACACTAAGGGGGGGGGGGGATCTGCCTATTATAGGCAGATCCCCCCCCCCCTTAGTGTATATAGGCTACTAGTGTAGGCAGATCCCCCCTTTAGTGTGTATGTATATAGGCAGACCCCCACTTAGTGTGTGTGTGTGTGTATATGTATATGTATATATATATATATATATATATATATATATATATATATATACATATACATACATATATATACATATATACACACATATATATATATATATACATATATATATATATATATACATATGTATGTATATATATATATGCTTAGGCTGCCTACCAGATCTATATACCATTAGCATATATATACACAGAGCGGAGCCTTACTTTTACTACTGGACTGGACTGGACTGGTCTGGTCTGGTGTGGTGTGGGGTCCGTCAGTTGGGGAGATGGAGCCCGGGTCCCGAGGGGACAGTCACACCCAGTCACCCACTCCACTGTCACACAGCCAGGTCAGGGTGGCTGCACTGTGACGCCGCGCGCTTCCAACCTCCTCCAATCATGGTCACGGGGGGGCGGAGACTCTCACACTGTCTCCGACCCCAAGAGGCTGCAGCAGTTGTTGGTGGTCTTCGCCCCCATCACCCCCAGCGGCACCAGGGGGCGGAGTCAGTCAGAGAGGGAGACAGTCGGGTGGCGCCGCGGCGCAACTAATCCGGAGCCCGCAGCTGCCGCAACAAGTGAGCTGAGCATATACAATATGCGGCCGGGCGACAGGAGAGCGGCGCGGCGCCCCCCCTGGAAGCCGGCGGCCGGCGCCCTGTGCGACCGCTCCGGTCGCACAGGCCAAAGGCCGGCCCTGCTCTAATGCTTTGGCACTGGGCATGCAGATCAGATGCTTTGACTGACAGTCTGAACTCCATTGGCTGCAGAGGCATATCTAGAGAAAACGGCGCCTATGGCAAGCACTGAAATTGTGCCCCCCACGCATCAAATTGTAAATCCAGCTGCAAGAATACTTGACATGAAAATAAAGATTGTTCTTTTACTCAACGTATTCTTGTGGTTCCCTCGCTGACCTCCTGGTCCTCATCCTTTATCCGCTGTGAGACCCAGTAAAGTGTGCATCTTAGCTAAGTCGTGCACTACTGCCCCTGCATTGGCCTGGCGGTATGCCTACTTGGTCACACTCCCGTGCCTGGGAGCATTCTGCGCCTGTACAAAATTTTCTACGGGAGTGCGATCAAGGTGCCCCGTTGTCGGCTAACGCATGTGAAGTAGTGCATACAGTTTACAGGGCTGCACAGCACATCAAGGATGAGGCCCGGGAGGACGAGGGAACTTCAAGACTTCAGGACCTGTATTCTCGAAGAAGCCCCAAGTAAGTAAAGGACATCTTGTGACCAATCTTTGTTTTAAATTAGAGGAATCTTATGACACTTATTTACAATTTCCATTCTACAGCAGGCTCCTGCCCACATTTCAGTTCTTCTTACAAATTTCCATCCATTCTACAGCTGAAGATCTAATGTTGGAAAAGGGTGGCCTGCTGTAGAATTGATGGAAATTGTAAGAATTAAAATGTGGGAAAGCAGGTGCCTGCTAGATTATGGAAATGGTAACTAAACTGAGTGAGATCAAAAGTGGAACAGTGGGAAAGTAGTTGCCGGCTGCTGCTGCAGAATAGATTTTGTAATAATAATAATGTGCTATTACAATACAGGTAGTCCCCGGTTAACAAACGAACTAGGGACTGTAGATTCATTCCAACCCTGAATCTGTTCTTAAGGCGGAACACTCTGCTATCTCTGTCCCCTGTACCTCCTCTGTGGCCCCCTTGGCTTCCAGTGTCCCCCTCTGTGTCACCACTGTCCTCTGTACCTGCTTATACAAGTTTAAAAGCCATGTTTTCTTTGAATTTTTTGTGGAAAAAAATATTTTGACTTTTTTTCCCAGAAACATAGAATTCATGCTGTTCGTATCGGTGGATCATTTGTAAGTCGGGTGTTCGTAAGTCGGGGACTACCTGTACTTAACCTCATTTCTAATTATCTTTTGATTTATAACTTAATTTCAGCTCTGCCTCTGTGACGTGCCTCAGTCTGGCTCTTAGCAGCACAGCGCGTGCAGTCACTGCCTATGTGTGTGTCAGACAGTGCGCCTGCAGCTACAGCTACACACACTTTCCTCCTCCAATCCTCTCCCACCCCCATCAGCCCCAGCGGCACACAATACAATCCTCCATGAAGCCAATAAGGAGGGAGCAGCGCTGACGTTGCCAGAGCATCCCTGATGTTGCCATGGCTGGGTCGTCATGCGGCCAATCAGGGTAGGAAGAGGATGCGAGCGGCGTCTGCGTTGACATGAGAACAAGAGAAGCTGCTGGTGGGAAGGTAACGGGCACTGCGACACAGTCCTCCTCTCCTTCTTCTGTACGGCCTGGGCGACTTAGCGGTAGCCGCGTTGGTGAGCAACAGAATCGTGGAGCACGGACTCGGACCTGAGGGAGGGGGGAGATGTACTTGCTTACTGATGCTCCCTCCCCCCACATGAGTGACAGGGGGTGCCTTTGGCAGGTGCCCTATATGCACCCCTCTAGATACGCCTCTGATCTCTATCCCAATATTGTTCTTGCAGCTGGGTGCCTCCTTTGGTGGTGTTGTGCACCAATGATGCCATAACCTCATTGCCCGTCACAGATCAGCGATCAGGATCTGCCCTCCGTTCTTCACGTCGAAGATCTTGACCTATCTGTCGGAAGAGCAAATAGCCAGGCGCGTACCATAGTAATCCATCTGGGCATCATGCTAGACAGAGAAAGAGAACAAACATCAGAAAACATCAACAGAAGACCAGGGCTGTGGAGTCGGCACAAAAATCCACCGACTCCGTCTCCTCAAGTTAGGATTCCACCAACTCCGACTCCTTTAATTTGCATATTACAATCTTGTTGATTGAAAGTATGTAACATGAAATGCATCTATTAACTGCCAACGCTTAGGAATTTTAAAATACAGCTGAAGTGAGAGGGATATGAGGCTGCCATATTTATTCCCTTTTAAACAATACCAGTTACCTGGCTAGCTGGCTGATCTTCTGCTTCTACTACTTTTAGTCATAGACTAAAACTAGTGCTTGGTAAGAGTATTTGTGGAAGACAGGAACAAAGAACATCTATCAGGCCCTAGGCAATGTGACTGTGGGTACATGTAAGAGTGATGTGCAGGTACTCTGCAGGGGAATAAGGAGATTCTTCCTCTATTACACATTCTTCATGTGCAATCTGAACATGGATCAGGCCCTAGGCAATATAACTGTGGGTACATGTAAGAGTGATGTGCAGGTACTCTGCAGGCGAATGAGGGGATTCTTCCTCTATTACACATTCTTCATGCACAATCTGAACCAGGTTTATGAGTGCTAGTCAACACTTCTGTGTTCAATGTGCACAACATTCTCAGTTATTTCCCTGCAGCTCCATAGGGAGTGCATATGTATAGTACTACTGTGTAACAAAGTAAGCCTGAGACAAATGAAATTAAAGCTGTATACATACCGGTACATGTATAGGGCTTCCTCAGGCTTATCAGTCCCTCACTGTCCTCCTCTGCCACCTGGATTTTCTGCTATGGGTCCAGGTACTTGAGCCAGTCGGGCGTACTGTGCATGCACACACTCCGCCGCTGAGAGCGTACTACACCTGCGCTGCACTATTGCACAGGTGCAGAATATTCCTGGCTGTGGGAGCGGTACACGGCCAGACTGCGCTGACTGGCTGAATTACCGGGACTTATAGCAGAAGATCCAGGTGGCGGAGGAGGACAGCGACTGGATTAGCCTGAAGGGGGCTGGAGGAAGCCCCAGTTATGTATAACATTTTTCTTTTCTTCCGAATCAGGTACCCTTTAATTCGTAGTCACCAAACCAAATTTTAACAACATATCAAATTATTTGATTTCATGAGCAAAGGGAGTGCATACATTTGCATAAACCAGCATCAACGCAGGGGGTCCGTTAAAAATGGCGCCAGTTATCGTAGTTAAAAAACGGCGCCCCATAGAGAACCACTATCGCTAGTTATTTTACGTTTTTGACAGCTAAAAAATGGCGCCGGCTTTAAAAATGATATTTATCGTTTATATTTATATTTGTATTGCTCCCAAACGATATTTATCGTTTTAACCCTTGCTTTGCTGCCGTTTGGAAAATATCTGCCCGCCAGCTTTAATGTTTAATAGCAAAGCCCCCTTAAAAGCTACAAACACCAAATTTGCAGGGAATGTTAAGAAGAAAATTGTGAACAAGAGGAAAAAATTTTTTTTCAGAAAGACCTTATAGTTTTTGAGAAAATCGATTTTGAATATTCTTCTTCTGACCGTGGGAAAATTAAACGCCCGCCGACTTTAGCGGTTAATAGCAAAGCCCCTTTAAATGCCAGAAACACCATATGTGTAGGGAATGTTAAGAAGAATAGTGGGAACACGAAGAAAAAAAAATTGTTCAAAAAGACCTTATAGTTTTTGAGAAAATCGAGTTTAAATCTTCAAAGAGGAAATATATCTATTTAAATCGCGTACTGACATTTCCATGGAAACTTTTTCCGCCGACTTTAGCAGTTAATAGCAATGTCCCCTTAAATCCTAGCAACACCAAATTTGCAGGATATGTTAAAAAGATACTGGGAAACAATATTTAAAAAAAAAATAGATTTATTTTTTTTTAAATTAAATTTGTGGGTTATGTTCAGAGTGTGGGAAATGTTTTGAAAAAAATGATGTGGGGTCCCCCCTCCTGAGCCTCTGTAACCCCTTGTCTCCCATGCAGGCTGGGATAGCCAGAATGCAGAGCCCCGGCCGACTGGGGCTTCGCACCCTGAGCTATACCAGCCCGCATGGTCCATGGTATGGGGGGGCTTCGGGGGGGAGGGGCGGCCAAGCCTTCCCCTCCCCCCCCGGAGCCCTTGTCCAATCCATGGACAAGGGGCTCTTCCCCACCTCCGGTGCCCCAGGAGGAGGTGGGGGCGACGACTCCCTGGGGGGGGGGGTTCATGGTGGCATCTGGGAGTCCCCTTTAAGAAGGGGACCCCCAGATGCCCACCCCCCTCCCAGGAGAAATGAGTATAGGGCTACTTTGTACCCCTTACCCATTTCCACAAAGGGTTAAATGAAATAAAAACACAACAACGAGAAAAGTCCTTTAATGTTCTAAATTAACCAGAAATACTTACCTGTACCTTTAAGAAAAAAATCCCACGTCAATTAGGTCCCACGACAGTATCCTCTGTCTTGCGACCTTCTGTTACATCTTGATTGAAGATCTCCGCCGCCCCGACGCCACACACGCCGCCTCCGCCGCACTGCTCTTAGCTATACTTAGTATAGCTAAGAGCAAAAAGCATCTTTAAATTTTAGCTCCAATGGTCCCCATTGGTTCCTTAACAGACCAATGGGGCTTGGCCGCCCCTTCCCCCCCGGAGCCCCCCCACACCATGGACCATGCGGGCTGGTATAGCTCAGGGTGCGAAGCCCCAGTCGGCCGGGGCTCCGCATTCTGGCTATCCCAGCCTGCATGGGGGACAAGGGGTTACAGAGGCTCGGGAGGGGGGACCCCACGTCGTTTTTTTTTAAACTTGGTATCAATTTTTATTTTTTTAATGTTCTGAGTGTGGGAAATAAATTTAAAAAAAAAACGA
Source organism: Hyperolius riggenbachi (assembly GCF_040937935.1). NCBI lineage: Eukaryota > Metazoa > Chordata > Amphibia > Anura > Hyperoliidae > Hyperolius > Hyperolius riggenbachi. The sequence goes on along the minus strand of NC_090648.1, from coordinate 423,428,795 downwards.
CGTGGGGTCCCCCCTCCCGAGCCTCTGTAACCCCTTGTCCCCCATGCAGGCTGGGATAGCCAGAATGCGGAGCCCCGGCCGACTGGGGCTTCGCACCCTGAGCTATACCAGCCCGCATGGTCCATGGTGTGGGGGGGCTCCGGGGGGGAGGGGCGGCCAAGCCTCCCCCTCCCCCCCGGAGCCCCTTGTCCAATCCATGGACAAGGGGCTCTTCCCCGCCTCCCTTGCCCCAGGTGGAGGCGGGGGGCGACGACTCCCTGGGGGGGTTCATGGTGGCATCTGGGAGTCCCCTTTAAGAAGGGGACCCCCAGATGCCCACCCTCCTCCCAGGAGAAATGAGTATAGGGCTACTTTGTACCTCTTACCCATTTCCACAAAGGGTTAAATGAAATAAAAACACAACCACGAGAAAAGTCCTTTAATGTTCTAAATTAACCACAAATACTTACCTGTACCTTTAAGAAAAAAATCCCACGCCAATCAGGTCCCACGACAGTATCCTCCATCTTGCGATCTTCTGATACATCTTGATTGAAGATCTCCGACGCCCCGACGCCACACACGCTGCCTCCGCCGCACTGCTCTCAGCTATACTAAGTATAGCTGAGAGTTGCGTCTATATAGACGCATTAGCGCTAGCTGCCGCTGCCCTCCCTGCCTCCCCCCACCTGTCACCCTCACCCATGCTGGCACCCAATGCACCCATGGGTGCCAGCATGGGTGAGGGTGACAGGTGGGGAGAGGCAGGGAGGGCAGCGGCAGCTAGCGCTAATGCGTCTATATAGATGCATAGACGCAACTCTCAGCTATACTAAGTATAGCTGAGAACAAAAAGCATCTTTAAATTTTGGCTCCAAGGCTCCCCATTGGTTCCTTATCGACCAATGGGGATCCTCCTGATCCCCATTGGTCTGTTAAGGAACCAATGGGGACCATTGGAGCTAAAATTTAAAGATGCTTTTTGCTCTTAGCTATACTAAGTATAGCTAAGAGCAGTGCGGCGGAGGCGGCGTGTGTGGCGTCGGAGCGGCGGAGATCTTCAATCAAGATGTAACAGAAGGTCGCAAGACAGAGGATACTGTCGTGGGACCTAATTGACGTGGGATTTTTTTCTTAAAGGTACAGGTAAGTATTTCTGGTCAATTTAGAACATTAAAGGACTTTTCTCGTTGTTGTGTTTTTATTTCATTTAACCCTTTGTGGAAATGGGTAAGGGGTACAAAGTAGCCCTATACTCATTTCTCCTGGGAGGGGGGTGGGCATCTGGGGGTCCCCTTCTTAAAGGGGACTCCCAGATGCCACCATGAACCCCCCCCAGGGAGTCGTCGCCCCCACCTCCTCCTGGGGCACCGGAGGTGGGGAAGAGCCCCTTGTCCATGGATCGGACAAGGGCTCCGGGGGGGGAGGGGAAGGCTTGGCCGCCCCTCCCCCGAAGCCCCCCCATACCATGGACCATGCGGGCTGGTATAGCTCAGGGTGCGAAGCCCCAGTCGGCCGGGGCTCCGCATTCTGGCTATCCCAGCCTGCATGGGAGACAAGGGGTTACAGAGGCTCGGGAGGGGGGACCCCACGTCATTTTTTTCAAAACATTTCCCACACTCTGAACATAACCCACAAATTTTAATTTAAAAAAAATAAATAAATAAAATTTTTCAATTTTTTTTTTAAATATTGTTTCCCAGTATCTTTTTAACATATCCTGCAAATTTGGTGTTGCTAGGATTTAAGGGGACATTGCTATTAACTGCTAAAGTCGGCGGAAAAAGTTTCCATGGAAATGTCAGTACGCGATTTAAATAGATATATTTCCTCTTTGAAGATTTAAACTCGATTTTCTCAAAAACTATAAGGTCTTTTTGAACAATTTTTTTTTCTTCGTGTTCCCACTATTCTTCTTAACATTCCCTACACATTTGGTGTTTCTGACATTTAAAGGGGCTTTGCTATTAACCGCTAAAGTCGGCGGGCGTTTAATTTTCCCACGGTCAGAAGAAGAATATTCAAAATCGATTTTCTCAAAAACTATAAGGTCTTTCTGAAAAAAAAATTTTCCTCTTGTTCACAATTTTCTTCTTAACATTCCCTGCAAATTTAGTGTTTGTAGCTTTTAAGGGGGCTTTGCTATTAAACATTAAAGCCGGCGGGCAGATATTTTCCAAACGGCAGCAAAGCAAGGGTTAAAACGATAAATATCGTTCAGGCACGAAAAAAAAAAGTTTTAAAACGATACATTTCGTTCAAAAGGTCTGCACTATTTTAACCTTTAAAACGATAAATATCGTTTTAAACATATATCGGGCAGAAGGGGGCGCCATTTTTTTGCCGGCGCCATTTTTAACCACTTGAGGACCACAGTCTTTCTACCCCTTAAGGACCGGCCACTTTTTTTCCATTCAGACCACTGCAGCTTTCACGGTTTATTGCTCGCTCATACAACCTACCACCTAAATGAATTTTTGGCTCCTTTTCTTCTCACTAATAAAGCTTTCTTTTGGTGCTATTTGATTGCTCCTGCGATTTTTACTTTTTATTATATTCATCAAAAAAGACATGAATTTTGGCAAAAAAATGATTTTTTTAACTTTTTGTGCTGATATTTTTCAAATAAAGTAAAATTTCTGTATACATGCAGCGCGAAAAATGTGGACAAACATGTTTTGGATTAAAAAAAACCCATTCAGTGTATATTTATTGGTTTGGGTAAAAGTTATAGCGTTTACAAACTATGGTGCAAAAAGTGAATTTTCCCATTTTCAAGCATCTATGACTTTTCTGACCCCCTGTCATGTTTCATGAGGGGCTAGAATTCCAGGATAGTATAAATACCCCCCAAATGACCCCATTTTGGAAAGAAGACATCCCAAAGTATTCACTGAGAGGCATAGTGAGTTCATAGAAGATATTATTTTTTGTCACAAGTAAGCGGAAAATGACACTTTGTGACAAAAAAAAAAAGTTTCCATTTCTTCTAACTTGCAACAAAAAAAAATGAAATCTACCACGGACTCACCATGCCCCTCTCTGAATACCTTGAAGGGTCTACTTTCCAAAATGGGGTCATTTGTGGGGTGTGTTTACTGTCCTGACATTTTGGGGGGTGCTAAATTGTAAGCACCCCTGTAAAGCTTAAAGGTGCTCATTGGACTTTGGGCCCCTTAGCGCAGTTAGGCTGCAAAAAAGTGCCACACATGTGGTATTGCCGTACTCAGGAGAAGTAGTATAATGTGTTTTGGGGTGTATTTTTACACATACCCATGCTGGGTGGGAGAAATATCTCTGTAAATGACAATTTGTTAATTTTTTTTACACACAATTGTCCATTTACAGAGATCTTTCTCCCACTCAGCATGGGTATGTGTAAAAATACACCCCAAAACACATTATACTACTTCTCCTGAGTACGGCGATACCACATGTGTGGCACTTTTTTGCACCCTAACTGCGCTAAAGGGCCCAAAGTTCAATGAGTACCTTTAGGATTTCACAGGTCATTTTGCGGAATTTGATTTCCAGACTACTCCTCACGGTTTAGGGCCCCTAAAATGCCAGGGCAGTATAGGAACCCCACAAATGACCCCATTTTAAAAAGAAGACACCCCAAGGTATTCCGTTAGGAGTATGGTGAGTTCATAGAAGATTTTATTTTTTGTCACAAGTTAGTGGAAAATGACACTTTGTGAAAAAAACAATAAAAATCAATTTTCCGCTAACTTTTGACAAAAAATAAAATCTTCTATGAACTTACCATACTCCTAACGGAATACCTTGGGGTGTCTTCTTTCTAAAATGGGGTCATTTGTGGGGTTCCTATACTGCCCTGGCATTTTAGGGGCCCTAAACCGTGAGGAGTAGTCTGGAAATCAAATTCCGCAAAATGACCTGTGAAATCCTAAAGATACTCATTGGACTTTGGGCCCTTTAGCGCAGTTAGGGTGCAAAAAAGTGCCACACATGTGGTATCGCCGTACTCGGGAGAAGTAGTACAATGTGTTTTGGGGTGTATTTTTACACATACCCATGCTGGGTGGGAGAAATAACTCTGTAAATGGACAATTGTGTGTAAAAAAATCAAAAGATTGTCATTTACAGAGATATTTCTCCCACCCAGCATGGGTATGTGTAAAAATACACCCCAAAACACATTATACTACTTCTCCCGAGTACGGCAATACCACATGTGTGGCACTTTTTTGCACCCTAACTGCGCTAAAGGGCCCAAAGTCCAATGAGTATCTTTAGGATTTCACAGGTCATTTTGCGGAATTTGATTTCCAGACTACTCCTCACGGTTTAGGGCCCCTAAAATGCCAGGGCAGTATAGGAACCCCACAAATGACCCCATTTTAGAAAGAAGACACCCCAAGGTATTCCGTTAGGAGTATGGTGAGTTCATAGAAGATTTTATTTTTTGTCACAAGTTAGTGGAAAATGACACTTTGTGAAAAAAACAATAAAAATCAATTTTCCGCTAACTTTTGACAAAAAATAAAATCTTCTATGAACTTACCATACTCCTAACGGAATACCTTGGGGTGTCTTCTTTCTAAAATGGGGTCATTTGTGGGGTTCCTATACTGCCCTGGCATTTTAGGGGCCCTAAACCGTGAGGAGTAGTCTGGAAATCAAATTCCGCAAAATGACCTGTGAAATCCTAAAGATACTCATTGGACTTTGGGCCCTTTAGCGCAGTTAGGGTGCAAAAAAGTGCCACACATGTGGTATCTCCGTACTCGGGAGAAGTAGTACAATGTGTTTTGGGGTGTATTTTTACACATACCCATGCTGGGTGGGAGAAATAACTCTGTAAATGGACAATTGTGTGTAAAAAAATCAAAAAAGATTGTCATTTACAGAGGTATTTCTCCCACCCAGCATGGGTATGTGTAAAAATACACCCCAAAACACATTGTACTACTTCTCCCGAGTACGGCGATACCACATGTGTGGCACTTTTTTGCACCCTAACTGCGCTAAAGGGCCCAAAGTTCAATGAGTACCTTTAGGATTTCACAGGTCATTTTGCGGAATTTGATTTCCAGACTACTCCTCACGGTTTAGGGCCCCTAAAATGCCAGGGCAGTATAGGAACCCCACAAATGACCCCATTTTAAAAAGAAGACACCCCAAGGTATTCCGTTAGGAGTATGGTGAGTTCATAGAAGATTTTATTTTTTGTCACAAGTTAGTGGAAAATGACACTTTGTGAAAAAAACAATAAAAATCAATTTTCCGCTAACTTTTGACAAAAAATAAAATCTTCTATGAACTTACCATACTCCTAACGGAATACCTTGGGGTGTCTTCTTTCTAAAATGGGGTCATTTGTGGGGTTCCTATACTGCCCTGGCATTTTAGGGGCCCTAAACCGTGAGGAGTAGTCTGGAAATCAAATTCCGCAAAATGACCTGTGAAATCCTAAAGATACTCATTGGACTTTGGGCCCTTTAGCGCAGTTAGGGTGCAAAAAAGTGCCACACATGTGGTATCGCCGTACTCGGGAGAAGTAGTACAATGTGTTTTGGGGTGTATTTTTACACATACCCATGCTGGGTGGGAGAAATAACTCTGTAAATGGACAATTGTGTGTAAAAAAATCAAAAGATTGTCATTTACAGAGATATTTCTCCCACCCAGCATGGGTATGTGTAAAAATACACCCCAAAACACATTATACTACTTCTCCCGAGTACGGCAATACCACATGTGTGGCACTTTTTTGCACCCTAACTGCGCTAAAGGGCCCAAAGTCCAATGAGTATCTTTAGGATTTCACAGGTCATTTTGCGGAATTTGATTTCCAGACTACTCCTCACGGTTTAGGGCCC